>NC_088865.1:18867555-19089668 GCF_032884065.1 Artemia franciscana | reverse complement strand
ATTTTCTTATGAAATTTACACAAGAAGAGAAATTTCGAATAAGGGAATTACGGCCTTAAAACAAACTTTTCAAGAAACAAACTTGCTGGTTTGCCGTAAATTTTCGCTATGAGCGTCTAATGGTTGTAAAACCCTTAGAATAGCTCCTTCTTAATCTTCAAGATCCAATACAGAGCATATAACGCCAGCCCTATCTAGCCTAGTATCATCAAACACGAACAATACTAACTTACTTTTCTGATAAATTTGCTTTGACTTTAGACGGCTATACTGTCACAGAAAATCTACATTTTTCAAAGTACTCAAGGGCATAGTCCCATATGCATTTAAAAGAAAGTAGAAATCGTTCATTAGAGATACACAGAGACTTTAGAACACACCATGAATTCAAATCAACCAGGGGAATATTGCCAGTGTTCCACAGAAGCACAGAGCTAGAGTCGTATGATCAGAGATTCGCAAAACGGACGGCAAGTGGAGCTAACCCATGGGGACACTAATGAGACGGGGTCCTTTGAAAGACAGAAATATTATGCAACCAGAATATTAACAAGCCAGGGAAAGTGATACCATATCTTATTCAACTGGTCGTCCTCAAAAGGGAATCGCATTCAAAAAGAATGAGAAATTAATGCGTTCAAAAGACTACTTCAAGAAACACAGCCAAGATAGGATATATATATATATATATATATATATATATATATATATATATATATATATATATATATATATATATATATATATATATATATATATATATATATACACTAGCAACTCACTGCAGCACCAATACATCTGTGGCCAACAAGAGCAACGCCAGCTCCGCCTCCATCACAATCTGTTAAAGCCTCCCTCTTTATATCCTCTCAGGAAGTTTCAATTTCCCTTAAATCTTTCCTTGCGAAAAAATCGAGGACGTATCCAGGATTTATTCGGAGGAGGGGAGGGGGACAATAAAGACTTGGAAAACGCATCAAACTTTGTTTATATGCATTTTTGTTACTTATTTAAGTGTCGGACAAAATATCAGGAGGGGGGTATATTATAGCGCTATGTTCAAGACATGTCTTAACATGAAGACATTCTACAGTAAAAAACTCGTCCAGTATCGCTAGTAATCCAGGTATGAGTTTTTGAACTCAGCATGGTCTATCAATAAGTCCAGTTCAGCTACTAATTTTCCAGCACCCTATTTCGTTGATAAAATACTTATGTTTTGTTATTTTCCAAAATCTTGTAAGATCTTTGAATCAGCAGCAAAAAAGTGTTCAGCGTTCAAGCATTCCAAACATTTGTCACGGTAATTAGAATTTGGAAGATTATCTCTACTGTAGCATTAATAATAATCAAGCAAAACATATTTGGAATAAAAAAAAAAAAAAAAAAAAAATACAATAAAAAAACGGAGAAAAACTTACTGCTGGTATCAGTCTTCGGTGCATTTCCAGGGGAAGTGGCCCAATTCACCTTCATTTCCTGGAAGAAAAGAAACTTACTAAGAGATCTATTCCAACCAATTTGCTACAATTGAGTCTATTATGAGACAAGGCAAAATTAACAGGTTCCAGAAAAATTGGATGAAAGAAGTTGAAAAACCAGCATAAAACTTTTTTTAGGTGTCTTACATCTACGTTAATTCGCTAATTACCTCATTTTAAATCACTATTACGGGGGAAAAGGGGAGCTTGGTTTGAGTCTCACATTCTAAATAGCCTACAGATTGCCAAAAATGACAATTTAACTTTGTATCCTAAGAAGGAACCTAAAAACAAATCACGATGTACTACTCCAATGTAAAGAATCAAATTTGAATGAACTTCTTTTTAAAATTAAATAAAAAAAACTAATTTTTTTAGCTGAAAGTAAGGAGCGACATTAAAACTTAAACGAACAGAAATTACTCCGTATATGTAATGGGTCGTCCCCTCCACAATCCCTCGCTCTTTACGCTAAAGCTTGTAATTGTTTTAAAAAGTAGAATTGTGGCAAAGAGTCAAACTTTAGCGTAAAGAGCGAGGGATTGTGGAGGGGACGACCCATTTCATATACGGAGTAATTTCTGTTCGTTTTAAGTTTTAATGTCGCTCCTTACTTTCAGCTAAAAAAATTAGTTTTTTTTATTTAATTTCTGAACGTTTTTGAATTAATGCATGTTTGGTTTTGGCTCTCCGCACATAAATTATTAAAATGAAATTTGGATATTAATTCTTTTTTTGGCTACTAAATGGCTTTCTCTTAGTTTTGATCAGACGATTTTGAGAAATAAGGGGTGGAGAAGGAGGCCTAGTTGCCTCCAATTTTTCGGTTACTTAAAAAGGCAACTAGAACTTTTAATTTTTAACGAACGTTTTTATTAGTAAAAAATATACGTAACTTAAGAATTAACTTATGTAACAAACTTTCATAACCTTATATTTTTATTATGTATACGAGGGGGTTTGTACCCTCGTTAATACCTCACTCTTTACACTAAATCGTAAGTTTTGTCCCAATTCTTTAAGAATGACCCCTGAATCAGAAAGGCCGTAGAATAAAGAGTTGAAACTACTAAAAATACTTTAGCATAAAGACCAAGGTATTTATCTCCTCCTAAATACCTCGCTCTTTATGTTAAAGTATTTTTAGAATCCCTCATATGCGTAATAATCTCTGTTCGTTTTAAGTTTCAACGCTACTTCTTCCTCTCATTTGAAAAAAAACGTCTTAATGTTTATTTTTCATTGTTTTCTTATAGTAATGCTAGAGAATCCTGCGCCCTTTTCATTGAATTTTTCTTCCCCATGACAGATTCCTCCAAGGAAAGATCGTCCAGCATAGCCCCCTCCCCTCAGCCCCACCCCCAAACAAAATGAAATCCCCCAGAAAACGTCTGTACACTTCCCAATAACCATTACTATATGTAAACACTGGTCAAAGTTTGTAACTTGCAGCCCCTCCCCCAGGGATTGTGGGGGAGTAAGTCATCCCCAAAGACATAGTTATTGTGGTTTTCGACTATGTTGAACAAAATGGCTATCTTAAAATTTTGATCCGTTGACTTTGGGAAAAAAATGAGCGTGGGAGGGGGCCTAGATGCCCTCCAATTTTTTTGGTCACTTAAAAAGGGCACTAGAACTTTTCATTTCCGTTAGAATGAGCCCTCTTGCGACATTCTAGGACCACTTGGTCGATACGATGACCCCTGGGGAAAAGAAAAAAAAACAAAAAAAAAAAACAAACAAACAAATAAACACGCACCCGTGATTTGTCTTCTGGCAAAAATACAAAATTCCACATTTTTGTAGATAGGAGCTTGAAACTTCTACAGTACGGTTCTCTGATACGCTGAATCTGATGGTGTCATTTTCGTTAAGATCCTACGACTTTTAGGGGATGTTTCCCCCTATTTTCCTAAATAAGGCAGGTTTTCTCAGGCTCGTAACTTTTGATGAGTAAGACTAAACTTGATGAAACTTATATATTTAAAATCAGCATTAAAATGCGATTCTTTTGATGTAGCTATTGATATCAAAATTCAATTTTTTAGAATTTTGGTTACTATTGAGCCGGGTCACTCCTTACTACAGTTCGTTACCACGAACTGTTTGATGTACTTTAGAACATTCTCGACACTCAGATACATTAATTAACACACATTAAATAATCTCTATATTTCTTTCGGGCGACCAGTAGCCAAAATTACATTTGGAGTCAGAAATGGATCTTTACCATTATCCATCTCATTAATTATGAACTAAATAAAACTGAAATGATCAATTGTATAAAATAGTTAATATAACTCACTATTTTTTAATAGATGTATTTTTTTATAATAAATAATAAAAAGTTGCCCAAGAGCAGCTATGCTGGACTTCTGATACTCAATTAAATTCGAATTACCCAATAAACTTAATCATACTTACAATGCACATGATATTCAGTTACAATTATTAAAGTGCATTATTTATTAAGTTTGGAAAATTGTCTGAAGACCTGGGACAGATATGCACTTTCTGGCTAATGAAAAAGACTTCGCAGTAGCGACGCGATACTCCAGTTACTGAGACATGTCAAGTCAATGATTGACAAAAAAAAAAACACCCGTGATTCTTCGCTTGTCGGTATATACCCACCGAGACGAGCGATTTTGTGACAAGCCTACGGGTGTGACACCAAAATAACAAGATACTTATCGGATTCGTTAGTTTCAGATCTATCCATTCACCGAGCCAGAACTAGGACATTACTTAAACTTTTTCTTCAGCAAGGATCTAGATCCGCTTTAAAAGGAGAAAAATTGTCTTTTTGCAACAAATTTTCATTATACTTTCAATCTAAAAACACTTACAGGAAATTTCAATATGTAAAACAGCAGATGGACAGAATTGAATTTGAGCTAATGAGTGATATCAAATTTGTCGTCTTATCGTGAAATATAACATCGTAGGAGAACAGAAAAACACAATACTAAAAATGTAATAGGGAACGAAGACCTTAATTGACAATTTGTCTGCTCAGATTCAGTCACTTGAATTATCACTTGATAAGAATAATGATTGATTTTTTGCGTACAGGTCATCTGCATATGCAACAAAATCTTTGAAACGTCTCTGCGAAGCAAGGCCGTGTTCACAGGGGATCCTCTATACGCCCTTGCTGTGAGACTTAGCTTATTGCCATTTTGGTAAAAACAAAAACAAAACAAAAACTTCTAGACTAAAAACCAAAGTACCCTTTACAATCCAAATTTATTCTACTTCTTCCATTAGACTAAAACAGAATAAAGCATAAATAAGCGCCTCCTAAAATTTCAATATGCACTTTCTTGTCTTTTTAGCGGAGAATTGTATAAGTAATTTGTTACATTCAAATATAGCATCAGCAAGAATCCATGCAAAAAAAAATTCGAAAATAATCCCTTTTGTAGAAACACCAAACAAGGCCATAAAATGAAGAAAACAGATTTACAGAGCAATTCCATGAAAACTTATTGCATTGTTTTTATTTAGAAAGAGCCAAAAAAGGTTAAATTTGTAACTTTACAAGCCTTTTATGCATCTACGTCTTAAAAGAACAATCAAGAGAATGTCAACAACCAAAAATAAAAGCGAGTCCACTCAAAAATCAAATAACACTTTCGCTTCAGTTGATCGTGCGAAACTGATATTTAGTTGCTCGGAAGCCAATTTTACCAAGTCCATAAAACAAGCAGCAGGAAAAAACTTTTCTGTTGTGGTGGGAAAACTCCCTGAAATTTGAGTCTTTAAAATGAACTTGAATGACTTGTAGATTTCCATTGATTTTATTTGATAAAATGGTTTCATTGCAACTCAATCACCGTGCAGCTGAACCACCGTGCAACTGCACACCCGTGTAACTGAGCCCTCGTTTAACTGAACCCTCGTGCAACTCAACCCCATTTAACTAAACCCTCGTGTAACTAAACCCCATTTAACTAAATCCTCGTGTAACTAAATCCCCGTGCAACTGAACCACTGTGCTACTGAACCCCTGTGCAACTGAACCCCCGTGCAACTGGACCACCGTGCAACTGGACCACCGTACAACTGAACCACCGTGCAACTGAACCACCGTGCAACTGAACTATCGTGCAACTGAACCCTCGCATAACTGAACTTTCGTGCAACTCAACCACCGTACTTACTTTGGGCAATACACAAGTTAAAATCTTTATATGTTTAACGTTGCTGGAGTTGTTCGTTTTTGAAATTCATAATATAAATGACTACCAAGATGATTAATAAAATAGCTCCGTGTTGTTGTTCCAAAATAAAAATAAAAAAAATCGGACGTCACAAACACTTAAAGTCAGATTTATTTCTAATTTTTTATGTCTGTTAATGGGGATTCCCTTCACCATGTCACTGTCTACGGGTCTTGGCGTTTACCCCCCCCCCCCCCTCTCTCTCTACCATGGAAAAACCCTCTCCTGGAAAATACCCCCCTCGCGGAAAAAATGGCTTTCCGAATTGGAATATTTTGAATGGGTTCTCTTATTTTTTAGATTAGCTGAGAAGTGCTAAGGAAAGTGGAAAAGAGGAATTTATATGTAAGTCTCCCCCCCCCTCCGTGCAAAAATATTCTTCTCATAGAAAATCCTCCAGAAACTCTCTTCCCCTTCAGAAAACTCCCACGCGAAAAATGTCCGTATAATTCCCAATAACAAACACTATCTGCAAGCAATGGAGAATTACAAAACTTAAAAAGGTATGCTACTTAAATTTCTGCATTAGGGTTCTCATATTTTTTTTGTAGTTGGGGAGAGGGGATACCTAAAAGGGTTCATTTTAATGTCAACACATCTCAACTCTCATTGACCCTTCTGATAAATACAGAATTAGCTCTAGAGGAGAGACGAGAGGAGGATGGAGGTAGAAATTAGTTACTATCCCCAGGCACCAATAGTCTTTTTTTATAAGTCGAAAGCGATTGGATACCAACCAACCGCAAGGAGTATTTTCCGGGGAGAGGTTTGTCATGGGGAGGTATTTTCCAGGGGAGGAGAGGGGGGTATTTGCCGTGAAGTGGTATTTCTCGGAGGTATCGTTCCACATGTTTCTCCAGAGGGAACGGTTGCCCTCCAATAGCTTTTTACTTTTGAAAAGGGAACTAAAACTTTCAGTTCCCAATCGAACAATAAAATATGATTAATAAAAGTGATTAACAAAAACCATCACAGTCCTCTGGGATTGGATACTAACCAATGGCAAGGAGTATTTTCCGGGGGTGGTGATTATTACGGGGAGGTATTTTCCAGGGGGAGGGAATGTTTTCCACGAGGTGGTATTTCCCGGAGGTATTCTCCACAGGTGTTTCTCCGGGTGGGGGGGGGGGGGTTCTGGTTGCCCTTCAATCAGTTTTTACTTTTAAAAAGGGCACTAAAACTTTCAATTTCCAATCGAACAATAAAAGCTGATTAATAAATGTGATGAAAAAAAGACCTTTCAGTCCTCTGGGCAAGGACTGTAGGTTATTGCAAGCTACGCATTGTTAAAATTTAAGGATTTTATGGAAAGGATGGTCGTACAAACTTCGGAGCAGGCTCAATCGATTGAAAATTTTCATTTTTGAAGAATTATGGGTAAGCAGAGGATAATCAGCCTCTCCCTCTTAACTGCCCTTTTCTCCCAAAAATCATCCAATCAAAATTAAAAAAAAAATTATAAATAATCTAAAGGTCAAATAACCATGCCTCTGGGGCTAACAACCCCACCAGGAGCTCCTGGACCAAGGGCTGTAAGTTAAGCTATTTACTCAATGTTAACACACAAGATTTTTGTGGAATAGATTTTTGTATGAACTTGGGGGGGGGGGCATTCGATTGGGAATCAAAAGTTCCAATGCAGTTTTTAAGAGCCTCTTTTCTCCAAATAAATCCGATCAATAATTTTGAGAAAACTATTGTATTTAAAACAGATCAAAGGTTAAATAACTACGCCTTCAGGGTTCACAACCCCTAGCCCCTGGTGCTAGGGCTGTAAGCTATGCAAGTTGCCCGTTGTTAACATACAAGGTGTTCTTTTTGTTGCTGTTTTTTTTTTTTTTTTTTTTCCAAGAAAACGGGGCAGGTTTGATCCTATAAATTAAAAAATAAGCATGGAGCATTAAGACCGTGATTAAGTGAACTGATGGAACTCGAAAATCCCGTGTTAAAACTGTAAATTTATATTTAAAAAATACTCAAGTATTCATTGGTGGAAGATACCGCTTTTAATATCAGGTTGTAGCTTCTTGAAGATGCTACAGAATGTTTGCTAGGATTTTGCTCTATTTCCTCTAATTGCTTAGAAATCTCAGAAAATGTCTATCTCTTTTTCAAAAGTGTACTCTATGAAGGATATTGCTTTTAGAACAAAATCGGTATTATCATGAGCAGAAGACAATAAACTGTAAGATGATTACAAACATTTTTCGATCTATTTTCCTGTTTTCGAAGAGTTCCATAGAGTATTTTCAGCTACCTGAAATTTTTACAAGTTTTTTTGCCAGAAAGAATCGTTTCAGATCGCCTATGAAACCCCTAGAGACCAAAATTCGTTACCTATATTTATAAAGGTCAAATATTTTAAACACATATGTTTATCACTTAACGTCCAGAAAGGTCTGATTCATCAAAAAAAAGAAATAAATAAATCAGCTGTAATGGCTTGCGACATCGGATTTTTTTTTCAAACAGTTCGTGGTAACGAACTGTAGTAAGGAGCGACCCGGCTCAATAGTAACCAAAACTCTAAAAAAACGGGATTTTGTTAGCAATAGCTGCATCAAAAGAATCGCATTTTAATGCTGATTTTAAATATATAAGTTAAATCAAGTTTAGTCTTACCCATCAAAAGTTACGAGCCTGAGAAAATTTGCCTTATTTTAGAAAATAGGGGGAAACACCCCCTAAAAGTCATAGAATCTTAACGAAAATCACAACATCAGATTGAGCATATCAGAGAACCATACTGTAGAAGTTTTAAGCTCCTGTCTGCAAAAATGTGGAATTTTGTATTTTTTGCCAGAAGATCACGGATGCGTGTTTATTTGTTTGTTTGTTTTTTTTTCCAGGGGTGATCGTATCGACCCAGTGGTCCTAGAATGTAGCAAGAGGGCTCACTCTAACGGAAATAAAAAGCTCTAGTGCCCTTTTTAAGTGACCAAAAAACTGGAGGGCACCTAGGCCCCCTCCCACACTAATCATTTTCCCAAAGGCATCGGATCAGAATTCTGAGATAGCCATTTTATTCAGCATAGTCGAAAAACCTTATAACTATGTCTTTGAGGAAGACTTACTCCCCCACAGTCCCCGTGGTAGGGGCTACAAGTTACAAACTTTGACCTGTGCTTACATATAGTAATGGTTATTGGGAAGTGTACAGACGTTTTCAGAGGGATTTTTTTATTGGGGGGGGGGGTAAGTTATTGCGAAGAGGGGGATATGTTGGGGGAACTTTCCATGGAGTAATTTGTCATGGGGAAAGAAAATTTCCATGAAGGGAGCGCAGGATTTTCTAGCATTATTTAAAAAAAAACAATAAAAAAATAACTATGAAAAAGTTTTTTTCATCTGAAAGTAAGAAGCAGCATTAAAACGAACAAAAATTACTACGCATATGAGGGGGTTCGTCCCCTCCTCAATACCTCACTCTTTACGCTAAAGTATTTTTAGTAATTTCAACTATTTATTCTACGGCCTTTGTGATTCAGGGGTTATTCTTAAGGAATTGGGACAAAAACTCAACCTTTGTTATAAAGAGCGAGGTACTGCTGAGGGGGAAACCCCCTCATATACGTAATAAAAACATACGAATACAAAAGTTCGTTATGTAAGCTAATTCGTAAGTTACGTACATCTTTTACTAATAAAAACGTTTGTAAAAAATTAAATGTTCTAGTTGCCTTTTAAGTAACCAAAAAACTGGGGGGGGCGACTAGGACTCCTCCACCGCTCCTTTTTTCCCAAAATCATTCGATCAAAACTATGAGAAAGCCATTTAGCCAAAAAAAAATAAATATGTAAATTTCATTTTAATTATTCATCTGCGGAGAGCCAAAATCAAAACATGCATTAATTCAAAAACGTTCAGAAATTAAATATAAAAAAAACAAGTTTTTTAACTGAAAGTAAGGAGCGACATTAAAACTTAAAACGAACAGAAATTACTTCATATATGAAAGGGGCTGCTTCCTCATCAACGCCCCGCTCTTTACGCTAAAGATTTTTACTGTTTTAAAAAGCAGAGTAGAGAGAAAGAGTCAAACTTTAGCGTAAAGAGCGGGGTGTTGATGAGGAAGCAGCCCCTTTCATATACGAAGTAATTTCTGTTCGTTTTAAGTTTTAATGTTGCTCCTTACTTTCAGTTAAAAAAAACTTGTGTTTTTTTTATTTATTGGAAAAATAAAACAAACCTTTTTTATGAATGATCTTGAGAGGCGTTAATATTACGATTTTAATAAACAAACAATTCTAACCTGGTTGAAAATGTAAAAATTCTAACTTGTGCTTTACCCATTGATATTGCCTCATATTTTTAAAATACTGAAAACTGAGTTCAGTGGTTCAGTAAGACTGTGGTTCAGTTGCACGGTGGTTCAGTTAAATGGGGTTGAGTTTCACGGGGGTTTAGTTGCATGAGGGTTTCGTTTCCTGATGGTTCAGTTACATACATACCATAATAAAATATGTATGATATACAGAATTAAAATATTTGCAGCGCTTGCAGAGTTTACACCCCTCATGGTGTTTTTTTTTTTTTTTTTTTTTTTTTTTTTACTTTGAATTAAATGAATTTCAGTTTATAAGCGAATTATAATCAATAAACTGATAAATCATAGGCTTATTCTAAAACGGCTTAGCTGTTTCGAAAACGGAAATCATCAAGTTTGAGGCTGAAGCAGCAACTAGTTCATTCTGGAAGACTTTTCGGATAAATATTGCTACTTCGAGCCTGCTTCATTAAAGGTAAAGGATAAATTTAGTTCCATCCGCCTTCACAGTACTACACACACTTGCTGTCAAACCGCTGGCGCACGAACCGATAAGAACAACAAAAAAGACTTAAAAAGTCCTATACAAGAGTTGTAACTTGTTCTTTAGAATAAAGTTTTGCTCTTGGAAGATACAGCTTTAGTGTTTCTAAGATTCCAAAACGACATCGATTACCACAATAAATAGTGATGTACCCATAGGTTTAACTCCAAAAGAAGAGTTCTGAGCCCTTGTTGTTTCTCGTTAACTGAGAGGTAAATTTGTGTTCATAATTTTACTTGAAAAGCGTACCAACAATTTATCAAAGAGACAAGAAAAAACGCCGGTACGCATCCCATTCATGATTTTCGGAAGAAGAAAATACCCAGAAAAGAATATTAGAAAAACAGCTCAGTCCGGCAATTCATATCCATTTGAAATTGCCTCCTTGACAGGGTACCCCATGCCTCATTAAAAAACTGCCTCCTTGTAGGGTACCTCGTCAAGAGCATATGTCGATCCTTTAAGGAAGGTTACAACACATGTTAAAAACTCAAGACATCGCTGATATGTTGAGGACTATTAGCTGCGGGCCAGAATTTAGATTAATAAGTTTTTTTTAAATAAGATGGAAAAGCGCACGTAGAGCGCCGTAATATGTTGGTGATTTAGCAATATTTCATATAGCCGCATTGAATTGTTTATCTACGATAATCATGGACGAGAAGCCTTCTTCGGTGAATATATGGCATTCAATTTACCAAGAATTACCAAGAATTGTTATTTGACTACGGAGAGGTAAATAAAAAGGAATTCCCTCCATTTTATGTTTCGTTCTATCTCAACAATCACTACCGTACCACATAAATCTTTTCCTCCACTTACTACAGCCGCTTGGCAAATTTCTCCGTAAGGCCAATTGTCCATTTTTCCTATCTAATAAAATGAAAGTCCACTTAATATTTGAGAGGGACAGGGATATTATTTCTTAAGCCCGGGATAAGTGGTAAAAATACATGATTTCTGACTCCGCCCTCTCAGTCCGAATTTGCCACTATCTGACACTGCCATAAGGCAATGACAACAACATTTACGGTCGTCGGCAATGTCATATTCGACAATAAAGAAAAATGAAGCCTATTTTCTTGGCCACATTAGGAATTTAATGCGATCATCACAAGCTGGAGGAAAAGAGATTGGATAAAACTCAAAGTCAATACTTAACAAAAGAAAGGGAAATAAACAAAAAGAAAACTACCTTCCTAATAATCTAAGGAAGAGCAATATCAATCTAACAAAAAACGAAAAGCGACAGTTTAATTTATCGTTCACGTTAATAAGTCCTGATGAATTATGGTACTTGTAAATCTTTCCAAGAGAAGGACTGTACATGCAAGAACAATCTTACAGAAACCTCTATGTTTATGTTTAGAAATCCCGATTCCTCCGTTCCAAGCGTTTCCCAATATTTCCCCCTCCAAATCCCCCCAATGTCAACAGATCTGGTCGAGATTTGAAATAAGAGCTCTGAAACATGAATTACTTCTAAATATCAAATTTAACTAAGATCCGGTCACCCGTTCTTAAGTTAAAAATACCTCAATTATTCTAATTCTTCCAAATTAACACACCCCCCCCCAACTCCTCCAAAGAGAACGGATCCGTTCCAATTATTTCAATCACGCATGAAGAATTTGTGCTTATTCTTCCCATCAAGTTTCATCCCGATATCTCCGCTATAAGCGTTTTCCAGGATTTCTGTTTCCCTCCTCCAACCCCCTATGTCCCTGGATCCAATTCGAGTCGAAAATGGAGCATTTGTGACATAAGATCCTTCTATATATAAAGTTTCATCTATATATATAAAAATAAGTTGTCTGTGTGTGGATCTGTGTGTGGATCAGGTGACGTCATGTTTGTCCGCATATGACGTCTGAATTATTTCACACTAATACAAAAGAAGAAAAAAACTAAAAAAGGTAAAAACTACAAAAAAAACTAAAAAGAAAAAAAACTAAAAAAGCTAAAAAACTAAAAAAAACTAAAAAAAGGTAAAAATCTAATAACTAAAAAAACTGAAAAAAATAAAAAAAGGCAAAAACTACAAAAAAATTAAAAACTAATAAAAAAACTAAAAAAGCTAAAAAACTAAAAAAACTAAAAAAAACTAAAAAAAGGTAAAAAACTAAAAACTAAAAAAGAAAAAAACTAAAAAAAGGAAAAAACTGAAAAATAAAAGAGAAAAAGAAAACTAAAAAAAATATGAATAAATATATATAAAAATAAGTTGTTTGTGGGTTATGTCTGTCTGTCTGTCTGTCGAGTGACGTCGTGTTTGTCCGCATATGACGTCTGAATTATTTCACACTAATACAAAAGAAGAAAAAAAACTAAAAAAGGTAAAAACTACAAAAAAAACTAAAAAGAAAAAAAACTAAAAAAGCTAAAAAACTAAAAAAAAACTAAAAAAAGGTAAAAAACTAAAAACTAAAAAAACTGAAAAAACTAAAAAAAGGCAAAAACTAAAAAAAAACTAAAAACTAATAAAAAAACTAAAAAAGCTAAAAAACTAAAAAAACTAAAAAAAACTAAAAAAGGTAAAAAACAAAAAAAAAACTAAAAAAGAAAAAACTAAAAAAAAGGAAAAAACTGAAAAATAAGAGAAAAAGAAAACTAAAAAAATATTAATAAATATAAAAAATATAAATATAAATATAATATAAATTAGCAATCAACAAAGCACCGAGACACAAATGACGACCGGGACACAGGGAGTATAAATGACGACCAGGACATCAGTAAAAAAAAAAAAAAAATAAAAAACTAAAAAAATGGTAAAAACTACAAAAAAACTAAAAACTAATAAAAAAACTAAAAAATCTAAAAATCTAAATAAACTAAAAAAGAAAAAAAAGAAAAAGGAAAAAAATAAAGGAGAAAAACAAAACTAAAAAACGAATGTATATACAGACCGGGACACCGGGATACAAATGACGACCGGGACACAGGGAATATAAATGACGACCGGGACACAGGGACACAACTACAATGGGGACGCCGGGGGGCACAGGGGGATATAAATGACGACCGGGACACCGGGACACAAGGAATATAAATGACGCCCGGGACACTCAAAGAGAAATCACAGACTGGAACACCGGGACACAAATGACGACCGGGACACAGGGAATATAAATGACGACCGGGACACAGGGACATAACTACAAAGGGGACGCCGGGGTGCACAGGGGGATATATAAATGACGATGGCGACTCAGGGAATGGTCGATTAGCAATCACCATCAACAAAGCTCAAGGGCAATCATTAGAATCATGAGGTATAGATCTGAATACGGATTGTTTTCCCATGGACCATTATATGTTGCATGTTCAAGAGTCGGTAAACCTGACAATCTATTTATATGCACAGACAATGGGACAGCAAAGAATGTTGTATATTCGCAAGTTTTACGTAGTTAAAAACATATATATATATATATATATATATCTATATTCACAGGTGGGACATAGGGACACAACTACAATGGCGCGTAACTAATATGGCGCGTAACGACTTACGCGCGCGGGGGGGCTTGGGGGGGGGGGCTCGAAGCGCCCCCACCAACTAGGTGTTGGGGTGGCGCGAAGCGCCACCCCAACAGCTAGTTATTTGATAAAATACCCCAATTTCCAAGTCTTCTAAGAATTCCGGTTTCCCCCCTCCAAATCCCCCCAATGTCACAGGATCTGGTCGGAATTTAAAATAAGAGCTTTAAAGCACAAGATCCTTCTAAATATCAAATTTCATTAAGATCTGGTTAGCCATTCGTAAGCTACAAATACCTCATTTTTCCGAAATACTCCCCCCCCAACTCCACCAAAGAGAGCGGATCCGGTCCGGTTATGTAAGTCACGTATCTTAGACTTGTTTTTACTCTTCCCAGCCAGTTTCATCCTGATCTCTCCACTTTAAGTATTTTCTAAGATTTCCGGTCCCCCCTCCCAATGACGCTGGATCCAGTTGAGATTTAAAATAAGAGATCTGAGTTACGAGGTCCTTCTAAATATGAAGTTTCATGAAGATCCTATCACTCCTTCGTAAGTTAAAAATACGTCATTTTTCTAATTTTTCAGGATTAGCCCACCCCCCCCCCAATAGATCGGATCCGTTCCAATTACGTCAATCACGAATCTAAGACTTCTGCTCTTATTTTTCCCACCAAGTTTGATCCCGATCCCTCCATTCTGAGCGTTTTCCATGATTTTAGGTCCCCCCCAAACTTTCCCCAATGTCACCAAATCCGGTCGGGATTTAAAATAAGAGCTTTGAGACACGATATCCTTCTAAATATCAAATTTCATTGAGATCCGATCATCCGTTCGTAAGTCGAAAATACCTCAATTTTTTTTATTTTTCAGAATTACCCCTCCCCCAACTACCCCAAAGAGAACGTATCCGTTCCGGTTATTTCAATCATGTATCTAGGACTTGTACTAATTTTTCTCACCAAGTTTCATCCCGATCCCTCCACTCTAAGTGTTTTCCAAGATTTTTGGTTTCCCCCTCCCAATTCCCCCCCACTTCACCAGATCCGGTCGGGATTTAAAATAAGAGCTCTGAGACACAATATCCTTCCAAACATCAAATTTCATTAAGGTCTGATCAACCGTTCGTAAGTTAAAAATATTTCATTTTTTCGATTTTTCCAAATTAACTGACCCCCCACTCCCCCCAGATGGTCAAATCGGGAAAATGACCATTTCTAATTTAATCTGGTTTGGTCCCTAATACGCCTGCCAAATTTCATCGTTCTAGCTTACCTGGAAGTGCCTAAAGTAGCAAAACCGGGACCAACAGACAGACCGACAGAATTTGCGATTGCTGTATGTCACTTGGTTAATACCAAGTGCCATAAAAAAAGAAAACGAAATACGAAAATCTACGGCTGTCATGATAAGAATGTTGTCTTCGAATGATTTTGAAATATCATGCCGGCGCAAGTTTTCATTTTCAGCCTGAAGATATCTAATTTTTCCTGGTAACGAGAAAAAAAAACACCAATTTTTAATTTTTAGTACACATGGAGATTTAATATTTCTTTTTAGTTTTTCGAAATATTTCTTTAGAAATTATATTTATGAACATGTAAATAATCATTGAAGTACTTTGAGACTGAAACAGAAAAAATTAAACAAAAAATTCAAAGTAGAAACAACAAATTTTGCCTCTGGCCAATTGTATGCGAAGATTCCATCAAAAGGAGGATGGGCGGGTCATAGTTTTATAGTCAACCTATACCATTGACATGTAATGAGTGATGTCTCTCCCAAATTTTCTCTTCCTTTTGTTGACATCATCATCTATAAAGGAAGTCGCGGAAAGGAAGAAATAAAACTGAAAAAAGGCTCATTCTATCAAAAACTGTTCGTTTTAGTACCCTTTTTAATGGTCGCAATCGATAGGAGAAAACCTATCACCTATTCAATACCCAAGTGTCACTTGGCACCCCACCCCACCCAACAACATCAGCACAAAATTTCTAGGTGGCCATTTTATCAAAAATATGAACAAAACATGAACAAAACAAAAAGATTGTGTAAAAAGACACAAACAGAACCGCTCAAGAAAGGAACGAAAAGAACAAATAAAATAAAGATATTTTGTTTTAATTGGATGAAATGTTAAGCAGAACAAAAGCGTCCAGCATAAATAAACACAAAATAACAAAAATAACACAATAAAATGACTACGTAAACAAAATTTTAAAAAATCAACGTCTTACACTAACAATATACAATCAAAATTCAATTTACTTAAATATTTAATGTCAGCCAATCTAACTTAAAACCATGCTTGGCTGTATCAAATTTGTGGCAAATTTCGTCATAATAAAGTGAAGCAATATTGTATAAATGCTAGATATTGCTTCTGGTGAATCAGTAATTAGTAAAACAGGGGCTTATGAGTATAACAGGCGTTTCCATGAAGGCCGTAGAGATGTTGAAGGCGATGAGCACCCTACTAAATCAATACTTAGGCGATGAAAACGTGGAAAAGTAAAGAAATAATTATGAACGATCACCACATCAAAATCAGACAAGTTGATAATGATGTTGGCACATCAATTATACTACGCCATTACATTTGTTTCAGATAATTTGGATATGAAAGGAACGACAGTAAAGTTGGAACGGCAGCAAAGTTTGAACGGCATCAAAGTTCGAACAGCAGCAAAGTTCGAACAGCGCGGAGTCACTATATGAAGTTAACAACAGTTTTACTAATAAAACGTGTCATAGCAGTACATGGAACATGGGCTCAAAGGATGTAGTGTAGAAAATGAAGGCACAATCGTTCCCATGGAGAAATTGTGGATCGCCAAAACAAAAACTCGACAAGTGCGGTCGAAAGAGAAGGTTATACTCACCATATTATTTAGTTTTAACGGCAAAGGGCAACATAACTACATGCAAGAAGGTCAAACAGTTAATAAAGAGCACTTACTATATGCCCCGACGTCATTTACATGAATTAATCCGAAAAAAAACGGATGGATGTTTGGTAAAACGATCCCTATATTTTGTGCCATGCCAACGTACCTAATCCCATCTCATTGCCTGTCATTGACATTTTAGCAAAACAGTCTTATCTAGCCTATATTCTCTAGATAGGGCTCCATATGACCCTTTTTTGTTCCAAAAATAAGAAAACCTCAAAGGTCGATCGTTTTGTAATCATAGAAACATTAAAAACACATCCTCAAGAGCAAAAGGTTATTCCAAATAACAAGTTACAAAAATGTTTTGGGGATTGGACCAAACTCTCACCTAGACCATACATTCTAACTGGCATTATTTTGAAACTAGTAATATTGGCATAAATGACTAAATAAAATTAGCTGAAACGAACGATATTTTCTGAACACCCCTCCCATATCATAAAAACCATCTTGAATCAAAACGTCGTTCAATTGCATCATTTTATTACATCTTATTGTATGATGATATTAATATATTTATTTAACCTTAACAACAATCTACATACGAAAATCAAAATGCTTCACCCAAAACCAAACGGTTGACTTGGGAGTGATTCAAGTAAAAAAAAAAAACACCAACACATATCAAAAGAATTTTTTGTTTATTATGGATTTTTATTTTTAAAAGCCCATGTCAAAACCACTTATCATATGAATTGAAATTAAATTTATCGAGTAAATAGCGAATTTACAAAATATTCGTACGGAAATTATATCTGAATCAAGAATAGAATTCACAACTATGAGTAGGTCCAACTTCTTTTTACTAGACTTGGAGATTCAAAACTTCTTTTAAGCTTTTTTTTTCTCTTTGGTTTACATAAGTCAATTACCCTTCAAATAATTCCTTTGAAGTTATTTCTTGCGGAAGAAAACTTACAAAAAAGAACCGAAAAATAATAAACGGGGATACTTTATCACACAGGTTAGTCACCTGAAACGAACTGTTGAAGTTTAGGCTCATACTTTAGCATTTACATAATTGAAAGTTCATAGAAATTTTTGGTCATAGGGGGCGCAAGTTAATTCAGGGAAAAGAAAACTTTTCAAACAAGAAACGCACATAAATACACATTTTCAGAGGTGAAGGATAATTTAATCAAAAAGTTTCATAAGTCTAAGCTCAAGCTTAAGACTAAAAAGGACCAATATAATTAAAGTAATTACTGTATATTTAAAATATTTCGAGCAAACAATAAATAGAGAGAGAGAACGAAAGAGAGAGGTTGGAGATAAAACGCACGAATTGACAGGAAAATAACAAAAAAACAGAACCCGCAAATCGAAGATGTTCGGTTGTGTTGCATTATTGGAAAAACAATTTTCCTAAAACCTAAATGTCTAATTTATAACCTCAGTTATATATCGAGTAAATGATCAACTGCATCCTAGCTTTCTAATTCCTTTTTCCTACTTTCCAACAAGCCAAAACTGAGCTGTATTTATTTTCTCCAGATTAATACCATTTTTTAAAGGCTGTATAAGTCGACACTGCCATGATTTAACCTGTCCAATGGTCATCAAAACCCATATTTCTCGGATCTATGGAACAGCTTCCATCAATTCAGGGGATTATTCGATGATTGGAGTGCGGTAAGGCTTTCCTCGATAGTTTTTTTCCTTGTTCTTTATGTCTTCATTTTATCTTTGATCAAGTATTCCAAGACCATTGCCTTGCGGAATATTGGTGTACTGTAACCTTTAGGAAAGTGTTTGGGTTCGATAAGAGCGATATAGGGACCATTGTCACAAATCGTGAAGAGTTGATTGGATCTGGAAATTCCAACGTGATCCAAATGACAATTCAGTCCTAAAGGAGTTCACAAAGTATATTTGATAAGTCCCATAGCGATATACTAAACTATGATCATGATTATGGATCATGTAGAAAATAAAGGCTTTGAACAATAAAAAGGATTACAATGCTTCAATGAACAGAATTAAGACAAAGCATGCTGGGTTTCTTTTTTTAACCAGGAAAGAAAAGTAATTGAATTTTCTCTATTATATATAGCAATAATATTCCGGCGGTGAAAAATCAACATATACTCCAAACCTGGCGATGTATAGGTTTTCATGGATTGGAGTTTCAAATTTCAATTGGTTTGCTGAGCTTGAGCTTTAATTCCGTTAAGAGCACCAAATACAACTATGACTTCGGTAGGGTGGGGATGGGGTATAAGAACACTCTCAGGTAAAGCTACATCAGAAAATAATATAAACAAATGAGAAGTAAAATAAATATTTGCATGAATCTGATTTTCAAAAAGACGCACATGTCCACAAATACTATATTATAAACTTAGGTCCATTCAATTTTGGAAGTTTATATTGCAAAACTAACATTTAGTATGCAATGAGCGCTGTGGATTCAGAATGGGAGTGGTTGAGTCTGATTCAGTAAATTTTTGCTGAATGGAGTCAGAGTTCCACAAATAATATAAGACCCTTTGGAGTTGGAGTTATGAAAACACATAAAGGTTGGAGTCAAGCCAATACTGCCGAAAAATGGCAGTAAAAAACAAAATTAATATTTTAGGTTAATTACAAACTGTAATTAGCTTACAATATTACTTTTTGCATTTCTCTCATTAATATAAATTTCTCTCAATAGTTCCTGCAGTAAATTAGCAGGAATGTTTCAGTCAGAGTTCTTACTTCTTTGAGGAAAATGTTAGGAGTCAGAGCAATTATGGTTGAAGTTTCCGGAGTCGAAGTCAGAGTTGGAGTCGATGGTAAAGTGGACCAACTCCATAGCCCTGTACGCAAGGAATAAGTTCAGAAGCCTTAAAATACCAATTTTAGGGGAATTAAACAGCATTTGAAAATATGAACTTCGTACACTTCGTTTTCAAATTTTAATCATTTTGAATGGTCATCACTAAGGCCAATTTCTCAAATTATTTGAACGGTCAAAAGTCAAAACAAGTAACACATGTGTTTAATTTTGAAATTAAAGGTTGATGAAAAGGTTCATTGGCGTTGGGGCTCATTGGCTAAGGGGTTCACTTTGAGCACAATAGCTATACATCCTGAACCCTTACAAATACTTATTTGTTTGATTTTCGGCCAGCTACATTACAATATTACCACTAGGCTTGTATTCATTAAGCTCAGAAATCCTCAAATACTATTTTTAGTGACAAGCAAACACTATTTGTAAAATATGTACTTAATACGTTTCGTTTTTAGACAGTCATACTAAGTCTCAACGGGCGAAAACCTGAACGACTTTTAGCGACTAACAATTAGTCATCTCCGACCTTTTCCCTAAATATCCCCTAATAGGTAGAGAATTAAGAGCAAAATATTCTCATGTTTAAGGATTCAGAATTAAAGGTTAGAAGGTCCAGACCGTCATTTTGGGCCCTTCAATCATGCAGAGTCAAAAACCCTCGTATGACCCTGATTTCAGCAATGTGAAACATGTACACTTTTCTATTTAAAAAATTTTAAAGCCTCTGAACTTATACGGGCTTTGGGCCCTAGCTCTTGGACTTCACGAAAATTATCGATTCCAGGATAATTTTTTTCAGTCGTACTGATGAAAGTAGTGATCTTAAAATTTTGGCCTGAAGCAATTTGGGGTTATAGGGGATCCAGGTACGTACGGGGCCTTGAATATGCATCAGTCTGTTCAGCTATTAGCCTTGATAAAAAAAAGTATATCTCCTTTATTTATGATTGGTTTGGTGCGAAAATTCATCAATTTGATACACACAAACTTGCATATATTAAGTTTATACGTAAATTATTCTTGAACTATCCGAAGTCGGTGAGTATGTGCAGTCGACACGTAATGAATTCCTCTTTTTCTTTGCCACCCCTAAAACTTTCTGAATGGGACATATTGTATATGTTACTTAGGTCATTCATAAAAGCAGGTATAACCTTTTATTAAATAGCTAAAAATCAGTTTACTAGGTCAAAAGTAAACAAAAAAGAATCCTAGCCATCAGTAGAATGGCTAAAATATCCGAAACGTTTCAATTTTTTCCCGGGTGCTCCCAACTCTTCCTTTAAAGTAGAAGCAATTTCCAGTAGAGACATAAAAACTGATTTTATCACAATTTTTATGCACTCCGTTGTTTAAAGTCGAGTATCGTTGCCAGTTTCCGGAGATCACGGTCATGTTTACGATGTATGATATTTATTCATAAATTTCACAAGATAAAATCCTATTCTTTCTGGTGGAGTTTGATAAAGCCACTTTTCCTAGTTGAAGAATAGGACCACGACTCGTTCTCTCTCCCACAGGCTTCCAACTATTTAAAATGCAAAGAGATTTATGCTAAAACAAATAAAAAACCTAGCCTATTCTTTCAAGATTCTTTAATTTATTCCTTATTGCAATGATCAATGGATATCACATTAGAGATTATCAATAAATAACGATGGTGTTCATACGTCAAAATGACGACGTTTACTTTTCACTTTTTTTTATTTTGCAATCAAAGCAATTGATTGACCCTTACCAAGGACACCAAAGTAAAAATATTTTTGTCCCTAGGACCCATATTAGGTCTATTCATCGCTGAAAACTGCTTCTATAACATTTCTTTTGGTTGTTTACAAATTACGAAGTTTGTATAGAAGGACTACTTTTTCAGTGATGATGCCTCGTCAAACCGTGTAAACGAATATGCAAAACTAATTCATTAAATTTGATTTAATGTTTTTCATCCATAAAATTCAATCAAAGTCTGTTTTTCATCAAAATCTTAGGTCTGTCCATTGTTAAAAACCCCAATTTTCTATAATGTCTCTTTTAGCTGTTTTAAAACAACCAAGTCTTTAGGGAAGTACTACTTTTTTCATTAGTGTTGTCACACGTCGAACTGTGAAAACAAATATGACAAACCAGTTATTTAAAATTTCACAATGCTTTTCATCCATAAAAACTCAAACATAAGCAATATGTTGGTTCACGAAGGCAATCACACTTTCACAGGATAGCTACATCTTAAGGCTTTTTGTCGCTATATTTTTTTCAGCTTTTTGCTGATTTTTCACATACATTTCTTCTTTTTTTTAATTTAGCACTTACTACTTCCAAAAAACGCAGATCTACATATAGAGATCTTTTGAATAATAATTGAATTCCAGATTTTTTCTAATATTTAAAGGTACATTGAATACACTGACAATTTTTAAAAATAGTTGAAGCTTCCGTTTAACCAATCTCTACGATCGCATTTCATTCTTACTCTCATTGGTACTTTAGATATGTATGTTCAGAAGGAAATACTATAACAGGAATTGATTTTAACGAATGCCAAAAAACTTACTGTTCATTGAATATTTTTTTTTTGGGGGGGGGGGCAAACTTGACCGAGATCGCCAAAATATATAAGCACATCTTTTATGTTCAAACTCTCCACGCTCTTAGTTTATCTATTGCTTGGTATAACTTCACCAATTTGACTTTGGGACGGTTTAAGAAGACATACCAACAAACAGTGACATCTAATGAGAAAGGTTTTTTTTTTTTTCAGAAAATGACCGCTTCCCGTCCGAAGATGATGAGTTACTATTATTCGACTTGTTGTCTAAATCGGCAATCACATTCTTTTCTTCGGTACTTTCTTTAAGGTGTATATTCCATGTGCAAGTTGTTTGTATGCTGTTTTTTCGGAAGTCTTAGTGTTTGAATATTTTAACTTAAGACGGCAATTTTCCTATTATTTAATAGCTGAAATTCAGCTGTATGACGACGATGAAATTGACAATAAACATGATAAATGACATCGGAAACATATATATGAAATTAATGTACCTTAGAAGTAGATAAGTTCCTGATCATCTCGGTGCAAGTCACAGCTGTAGGATTTCGATTCTAAACAATCGTTACTGCTGATCCTACTTCCACTGACAGTAAGTACGTTCATTCCGTATTTATAAATCACCTAAGCCTTATAGATTCATGATTTTTTTTACAGGGCTAGGTTCGACAGGGTTCAAAGACTCTAGTTGCTAAATAAGAAAATTGGAGGGAGATTTGGTAAGCATTTGAGATAAGGGAGAAGTCAAATATAGCCCTGGGCGTTGCCTGATGTAACGCGTATTGACCTAACCAAAACGACCACCTTTCTGTTTAACAATGGTAAATCGAAGATAATCACAGATGATAAGCCAGGGAAGTAGAGTGGGCACTGATTTCCTGGTAAAAGAGTCGGAGTTGGAAGTCAGAAATACAGCATAGTTAACAGAAGTGTCGAAAAAATATTAAGCATAATTCAAGAGCCTTGACAAACATTCAAATCCAGAACTTCATAATTGCCATTTCGATATTTGTCGGCTTGGAATACTCAGACGACCATTTTAAGCAGTATAAATGAGTGTTCCAATATTGCCGGTCCGAACTAAGCAGTCAAAAAGGTTGGGAGTCCAAGTTGGGAGATGGATATAACTTCAAAAAGTTGAAGGTGTCGCAGTCAAGAGTCATATTTCCTAAGATTCCAGAAGTGAGACTCAGAGTAGAATTCAGCATCTTAAATTTGCTGAATCTACACTGCCTAAAAATAACCACTAGGATTCATTAGATGTATTTGGAGGCCCAATTGTACTATTAGTACGACCCACTAGAACCATTGTTTTAAATAAATTAAATTCCAAAGTTTTCCCGCTTAAATCCGAGTAAAATTTGACTGTCAAGAAAAAATTGTGCCTTCCTTTTTGTAGTATTACACTATAAGGGAAAAGGGAAATAAAGCATCAATTGTTTGAGAAGCAGTACATCTGTAGTATTCAATATCAGTAATGTCAATCGGTTTGGGTGACAGCTATTGGAGAGGCCCCCACAAAAGAAAGGGATAAATTGAGAATATATATTCCAGAGGAATGGATATGCGACAATGGGCTAGAGTTCGACAAGCTTGGAATGGAACAGTCATTCCCAAGAATTATCTTCGTCTTTCAAACTGACCCCTTGAGAAAACAATTTGGATGAACAACAAGAAAAGTATTTGTTGATCATTCTGTAATTTCCCGAGGAAAAAAGGAAAACATATTGATTCTTTCTTTACAGTATTAAGTCTTTCATCCATACTTATACATAAAAAACTGATATGGGAGTATATAAAGCCAAGTCCCTTGTGACTTTCGAAATTTCGACCCTTCCCCTCATGCAAGCAATAAAACCTATCAGGTAATTGTTTGATAATCCTTTTTAGGCTCACCATCAGGAAACTATTTCTTGCCCACCAACGGGTTAATGCAGCCCCTTGCAGACGGCCTCTGATTTTTTTAGGGTATGATTGCTAAAACTTTAATATTCAACTCCGTCTCCAGGAATTTTGAATTTTAATCCCGTTTTAAAATAGAGAGATTCAAACTTTACCACGGTTGCACTCATTTTATTTGTAAAATTGAAAAAAGAGAGAAAAGAACAGCCAATTTCAATGGGAACCACGATAGAATTCAGACTGAAATATTTTGTCTGCGGGACAAGTTTAAAAATATCTTCCTAATTGAAACCTCTAAGCGTAAAAGTTATGTATTTACGCAAAATGCTATTTTTTGGTTCTGTGTGATGAGCTTGTAGTTCAAATGCAAAACATCTTTATCTTGCATAAATTCATAATCTTTACTCTCTTTTTCCGTAACGATTGTAATTACCCACTAATTCTCCCTTTTTAATTGGTCTTAGCACAAAAAAAAATTAAAAAGTCTCCTATTCAGTACAAAAATTCATAAAAAAAAAAACAACGAACACAACTGACATGCAAATTCATTAAACGGAATTACATGGCCCCTATTATAAATTTCCAGCATTTCAGTTCTGTATCACCCCAGGATATTGGATAATGAACCCCATGTCAAAATTTCCTAGGAAATATTTTTCCACGATAGAGAAATTGTGGGGGTTTCAATTCAATCTACAATCCAACAATATACTGTCTAAAACATATATCTCTCATCTATTTCCCGATGTCCAGTTTGAAAAAAATTTGACTTCAGTTATATCAGAAATGAGACAATAATTGTGTGGATTACACCAAGGCAAAAATATAAAAGTTATGTCTAAAAGCAAGAGTCGTTTCTTTCAAAGTATATTATAAATATTTCAAGCCACAAAGGACAAATATATATATATATATATATATATATATATATATATATATATATATATATATATATATATATATATATATATCAAACAAATAACAAGAATCGTACAATAAATAAAATCAATGATCTCCACAAAGACACCGTGGGCTGTAAAGGAGGGGAATCGTGAAACAAATTATTTAAATATTAAACATCTAAACACAGATGCTAATCTGCGCTAAACATTCACTCATGACGAAAAAATGTTACACATAACAAAAAAAGAGGGAGATGGAGAGGGAGTGGGAGTGGGAGAGAGATAGAGCATTTAAAATTAACGAACCTATGACTAAAATTAGACGATACGGGACTCCTCAGACCCAACAAGAGCATAGCCGAACCTGCATAAAGAAGGGATAAAAGGATAGGGCTGGTTAGATTTAAGATAAGCCTATTACCTCAAAAAATCAGTCTACTGTCAAAAATTCTCCTTAAATCACCGCTAGAGACTTGTATCGCGCACATGCAGAATCACCGGGGAATTAATTTTCGATTAAAAAAAAATAGCTGCAATGGATACAAATAAAACGATTATTTTTTCAACAGAATCACTGAAGTGTTTTCATTTGGTTGTATGACCGTATTGTCAGTTGCTTCTTTGCTATGAGAGGAGTAACTTATTGATTGTTCATTTGTTATTTTGGGTCTTTACCTGAGCAGCTAAATTACAAATATTATATGCTATTTCTTTGGATTTTACTTGGAGCAGTTATTGTATATATCGGTTTGATACTTTTGTTTATTTCTCTTGTGAATTTAGGTATGTTATATTTTTCATTTTTTTAAACTGTATTGGTTCACATTCTTTAAATTTCCTAAGTCTGAAGGCAATTACTTGAGATACAGGCTAAAAATTCGTTCTTTGTTCTTAATCTTTTTCATCATACTGGTCGTAGACTCGTCGTTTTAGGAATTACTAATTTGGATTTGTCTCGGCAAGTCAAGGTTTAGACCTTTTATTCATAACCCACCTAAGTCCCTTCCTTCCTTCTATAGAGGTCAAAGCAGACATGGACTACGAAGAAGTAAAAGCAAATAATTTCTCTATTTCCCTTCAAGTTTTTTTCAAGACCTGGCAATCCATATATTAGATGCATTAATTGTAATTTTATTACCCCTCGCGGAAGAAGTGGGAGTAGAAAAGAAAGAGAAAAGAGGAAAGGCAAAGAAAATAAAATAAAAGAAAAAATTGGTCCGGACGACAGAAAGTTAGATTCCCTCACCTTCACCCACACAGGTCAAGTTGCGTCTGAACACTCAACATCTGACCACCCATTTTGGAAGATTTACAAAGGCAAAGTCTGGGAAATACGCTCCCTTCACTCGACCTATGAGCCGGATCGCAATTTGTCTTCTTTCAGACCACTTCTGGTCTTCCGAATTTCCAAAAATTCGATCAAAACCGAAAGGTTATTAAAATAAAACTACAAACCTGGAATCCACGATTTCCAGATTGACCTTCCCAAAATGATTTCCTACAAAACTAAAAAAAACAACTGAATTTTCGATATCGCGTTTGTCATAGGTAATCCCACATTTTAACCGAGTCCGCAATTAAAAGATCCTTCAGAAATTTACTTACAGAGCTAGTACAGTTCCATCAATAGGCCAGAAAAAATTATCTATTGCTTTTCTTCTTTTTTTTTTGTTACTGGATATCTGACAAACTTACGAGGAATTTTTCTTCTCTGTGCCATGATCCCCATACCCGAAAAAAGGTGCAAAATTTTCATCTCTTTCCGTTAGCGAGCTGCAGATCGCTGAATACGTTATAAAAAAGAGAAAAGCAGTGTGTTGCTCTGACGTACAAACATGAATAAGGACACAAATATGAGTACCGGTTTATAAAATGCGGAGTGTATGGAGTGTTTTATAGTGCCAATAATGCTGTCTGGTCATTATGATAATTCACCGTTATTACAGGCCAATTTGAGAAACGTATATTCTAGTAAGCATAGACTCCTGCCCGAAGCAAATAGATGCATCTCACACTTTTGAGAAATTCACATATCGATATATTTCTAGTAGGTCTTCATCGACTGGCCGTATTTAAAGAAATGTGTATAGGTAATTCACAGAAGAACACTAGTTTTGATTGGGACACAAAAAGATACGTCCGCATGACCAGTTGGTGGGGGTGGGGGGGATAAGAAAAACAAATATAGGCGAAGTGTATGGAAAACATAAGAAATTCTAGAAAATTATAATAACCTTAAGGCTTGGTGGAGGAGTGAACACTGCGCGAATTCTTCCTTCCTTTGTCACGTGTCTAGACGCAAATGTTTCCATATCTCTATACCAAAGACTTATTAACATAATATTTCCCACAATGTGCTGCATTAAAAGTATACTATGAAGATAGACGCGGTAATTTCGCATATTTTCTATTGTTTATTTCTTAAGATTTTTCGCAAAAAGCTCGAAATATTTATTTTACCTATCCTTAAATTTACGAAGATGTGAGATGTGGTTTCTTTCGTTTTGGACAAAAAAAAAGTACATTGTGCATAATGGTTGGTTTTATTAGACCCTGGGTTCATTAAGCAAAAAATTTTACTGACTCCCAAACTCCTAGCCCACAGCACACGCACCCAAAAAGACAGAATTATTAAAAGAAATCGATTCTCTCTACCAATTAAAGAGCAATTGGCAGAACTAGAGGTATTGAATTAAGTAGGAAACCATTATTTTTCTTTTTTGCGCGTGCCTTTCTCAACGGTTCAACATTTAAAAAACATTTACGAATGCAATTGCAGAAAAAGACCGACACATTTTGACAATAAACGCAAAAAAAAAGGTTTTTTTACGGGAAAACACAACTGCTTAAATCTACGGTTATAGCTGTTTGATCATTTTTGCTGTTTTTCATTATTACCCGGACATATGATAAAACAAACATCTGGTCAATAGCAATCATTAGGTTACGTAATGCAACGCAGCATTGCCATACTAGAGTTCATATTAAACACACTATTTTACATAGCAATGTTTAGCATTCAAGAAAAAATAATGGAGAAGCAGTCAACTGCATATCTTATAGAAAAACGTTGATTCCTCTTATCTAGGGAGAACCTACTTTCAATTTGCTTGCCTAAGGGCGTGATTCCATACTCATATCTCTAACAAGACCCTTGTGCTTCTCAAGCAAGAGATCTATAATGAGGTACTTGAACTCATCTCAAAACAATAGTCAACGTTTTCTAAAATAATTCTCTTCTTTGAGAATGCCATAGATAGATTTCAAACGGAAAACCCTCCACAATTTCATTTTGAGTTGCAGCAGAGTACAAAGTTTTTAATGGCTTATTAACACTCATAGAGGCATAGATTCAAAACTGAGGAAGGTAAAAGACTAGGATCCGAGGGGTCCTGGAATGTCACCAAGGGAATTTTCTATATAATTTCTGAGAGTTAAAAAAGTCAAGGACTATTCGGCTACACTAAATTTATGAAAACAAAAACACCCAAGATTGTTTTTTTTATCTGACACACATGACGAAATTTTGTCATGATTCGTCAACACTTTACTAGTCCACTGTGTCAGGAAGACCAGGAATCGGGGAATGACAGGAAACTAGACAATAATTCATAGGCGGGAGGGAATCAAAAGCGGAAAAGGTACATTTTATACCACTATCTTCCGTTCTCCCCATGAGGTGCTTTTGACAAATATTGGTGGGAGTGAATTTTGCCATATCCTCTTCCCCTCTGTGTAGCTACAATTGCTGCAATTTCAATTAAACAGGACCATGCTCGCAAGTAGAGTATGAAATTACGCACGTTCTTATATTTATTTTTTAACAAAAATATCATTTTCCTTAAAAAAGCTTTGATATTGCTCTTATGAAACTTCATTTCCGTAAATGTTTTGTGATCTTAATGAAACAGTTTTTTCAATTTTATTACTGCTCGTATATATTTCGTCTTTTGTCATAACTTATTAGATAATCCTTCAACCCATTGCCTGGGATGGGAGCACAAGAATCAAGAGAGAAAAAACTTATCATATTAATCGTCAAAACGAGGCAATATCACGTGTCCAAGATATTCAAATAGTAAGAGGACACCCTCCATGAAAAAAAATTAAAAAAAAGGCAGCCGTTGCTGTTATAATTCAGATGATATCCGGAATCAGTGCGATACTGTTCTACATATCTGTCCCTTTTCTAAGTAGAAAGTTTCCTCTGATTTCTGCATCATTTACTGTTTCTAAGCTATTCTAATATACATGGGCGAGTCCAGAAGAGAGAATCTACTTCTACAATTGTAAACACAGACCATTTAATCCAACAAAAGAAGAAGGCGAAAAATTGGGCATTTTCAGAAGTAATTCGAGCAAAAGCTTTGGACACCATTAAAATAAACTATATGCTGACAGGGAATATTAATATAGACAAAGGAATGCCCCAAACCACTTTTTAAAATTTTGATGTGCTGCAAAGGATGGAATTTCTCTGGCTACATGTAATACTAAATTGGTTTACGTTTTAACCGTTATGGTCAAAACCATAAGGACGAAAGGGTATCTTGCATATTGGTGTCTATTCAAGGCTACAGTCTAGACATATGTTCACACAGATTTAATACTTACAGGGATTGTAAGGGTAGTACCATGGAATTCTTATGGGAAGGACGAAGTATGGCAAAATTGATTAGAAGCGCGTAGATCTTAGTCTAAATTATTTGTCTTCTTTTTTTTTTTTTGGGGGGGGGGGGGGTCCTTCATGCTATTATTGGAGAAAGAATACACCTAATAATGGGGATTCGAGATGAAGATTTCGAAGAAGGCTGGACCCGGGCCCCCTCCTACTATCTCCTAATTTTCAATCCATTTCACATATAAGGTTACGATTTGCCTACAAATTCATATTGACAACGTAATAACATAATCTTTGAACATTCAATTCTCTTAGCTGTCTTGGAATTTTTACATCACGGTTATATTATTATTGTTATCTATTTATTCTTAATCTAGATGCAAAAGTAACTATTCTTTATCTTATATCATCCTTACCAGCAGGTGTGTGAGGGAAGGCGCCATTTCTTTTTTCTAAAAAAAAAAAACCTTTGCTGTGCTTGAAAATATTTATTGACAAAACTAAAATACCTTAGCTTCCCTATGAAAATTAAAAAGAAAAACTCTAAAAATCACCATCAAATAATCAAATGCCGTCCATTAGCCTCTCCCTCAGAACGTAATTTGATAATATGCACATCCTTCCATTCAAACCAGGGGGGAAATCCTTTTAAAATATTTACCAAAGGCGAACCAAATTTAATAAAAAGAGAGAAATGGATAATATGAAATAATACAAGATTTTCCATTTGTACGAGAATCCATTCAATTTGAAAAAATTTCCAAGAGTTGCCCATATCCAGGAGATGCTAAATTCTCGTTTTTGACACTTCACCAGATGTAATCTGTATTCAGCTCATAGAATAATCAAATTAGTTTGGAAAATTATGACAAATAACAAAACGACACAGTGTGTACTTTCTATGTTTGATGATTTGATTATGTTCCTTCTCCCCAATTGAATTATTGATTTTAAATGCCCAAGACATTTCTATCAAAGATTGAATAAAGGAAATGATTTTGAAAATGAAGCAGGATTTGAAGCACAAAATTCATGCTGAACTTGAAATTTCAAAATTTTCCCTAGATAAACCTGCATTTTACATTCAATGTGCTGCCATCTAGTAAGCAATAAGCAGAACCAAATAATTATATCACAGTAGGGAGTTGGGGTAAAAGTAAAAAGTTTTTGGAGAAGTAGGAAGAATAAAAAGCAACATAATACAGCGTTATTTCTTTTTCTGTTATTATTTTGAAGCCTACACACAAACTTCTTCGCCTGTATGTGGGACTATTATTCAATTTCAAACCATGTTAAATAAAATAAAAAAGTATATAGATCGGAACCATTCAAAGCGGAGGGGTTGGTGTATTAGAGGATACTAGGGGGGGGGGGGGTAAAACAACGGAAAAGTGAGTGCAATTTTAGGTAATTATTTTTAGTCTATTTATTTAGGGGGTGGGTGATTCGGAATAATCTCTGGAGGATTTTTCCTTTTTAATAGCCCGATATGTCAAGTGGCAATGACGGATAATAGACAAGTTTAATTGTAATAACTGACATATCTAAGTATTCTTTATTTCACATTCGAAAGATTTTAGATTACTTTATCCTGGAAATGCATACATATGTTTCATAGACTATGAATAATATGAAGTATGTCTCAAAAAGAATACGTTTGAAAAATGTATTCTCTAAAGAATAGATTTGAAAAGCCCGTTATTTTATTTGCTTTTTATTTGGTGTTGTTGACAACATTGTTATGCATGTTTTGTTATCACTGATCATCTAGGTTACGTTTTAATACTGGGATTTTGTTCTCCGGGTTAATTTTGTCTTTCTGTAATGTAAATTCGTAAATGCTGTGTAAATGTGTGGTAAATTCGATTTATATGTAGATTCAAGTCTAGTGTTCTTTTTTACACACCCTTAACGATAATGCCTTTTCAACCAATACATAGCCAAAAGAAGCATATTTTCGTCTGAATCTTGGGCGAGATATGACGTCCAAAAACATTTCTCTTAAAAATATCGCTGAAGCGACCTTTTGCATAAAAAAGCATTGGTAAACTACGCTATTAAATTTCTCACAAACTCATTGAAAACTAAAAACTAGTTCTCAGCTCCCACAGATGATTTAGAGAATGCCAGTTAGTGCCACTCGTTAGTGCCACGTGCCACTCGTAAGTGCCACCACATCATATTTGATGTCTCTACCTTTTCTACAGTAAATTATAGTTATTTTATTGACAAAAGTAATAAGGACTGGCGATTCTGATAGCAATCTAAAACATACTCTACAAGAAACAAATAAACAGAGAAACAACTGAAGCTGACGGTCACTTTCCTGAGAGAGACTTTCCTGAGAATTTTTGAAATTGTCAAAAGATCACTCAAGTTTAAGTATCGTTAGGCAAGTTTAGATATTTTATTCTCATACATATTGACTTGAAATAACAAATCAAAGCTACAGCGTTTGTAAACAAATTTGGCTAAGATTTTCTTAGACCTGAGATTTGGATGAGAGTGGGTTTAACCTGAAATTTGGCTTCGATAAGAGCTCAACCTGAGATTTGGCTGAGACTTTCTTAATCTCAGCCAACCTAAGATTTGGATGAGATTGAGCTTAGCCTAAGATTTGGCTGAAATAATAAGTCAAAGCTATATCGCTCGAAAATGAATTTGGCTGACATTTTTTTTAGCAAAAATAATCCCTAAGTTTGTTGAGGGATCTGTTCAGACACATTACATACACATTTAGAAGGTTATTCACTTAAATACAAAACAATATCAGAATTTGTTTAATTTGTTAAAAGCTTATTGGGCATAGCAACTCAACAGAAACTTATTTATTTATAACCAATAAATGAACATTAGAAATTACACAGTGGAGTAATGTAAATATATAATAATACGCAATAATACATTGCTCTAAAATCATGTTGTTCTTGACAAGTATACTGAAGATAATATACGTCCACTCTTATACATATAAATGCATAAGATTTTGACAAATGAAAATTTTTCAAGATGTTTTATCAGACTTTTTAGAGAGAGAGGCTCTAGAAACCCTTGAAATCTTCCTAACAATTCTATGTATATGATGAAAACATTTCAAAATGGTGAGAAGACCCTTAAAGGTTTTGTCAAAACCATTTGCGTCTGAAATGAGTACTAACCATCTAAAATCTCCGTGATTGACAGATGTCACAGAACCAAGGCTGTAGGGAGATCGAACTCTCTTCGCCAAAATGTTTGTCTGACCCGTAAAAACGTAACAAATGCAGAAAACAAATTTTGCAAGTTTTTTAGACAGCCCCCCCCCCACACACACCGAGAAAATCTTGGATACGCCTCTTCCCACAATAGTCTAAATTTTTCCTCAAGGTTTGGCTATCTAGCATTCTCAGTTCAGACCCTATAAATGTTCTTAGGCTTCCTAGGTTTAGTTTCGCTAAAGCTTGTCGAAAGAATTTTTTATTTTAAATTAACTCTCTTCGGGGCTAAAAGCCGCTTTAAATTTTCTGATGGTTGATCCTATAAAATCCCAGCAGAACCATACACGTACAAATAACAAGAAAATCATGACCAAAAATCTCAAAATCTTATAATAAGCCATCTTTTTAGCATTTGACAACTAAATCCCAGTAATGCGTATTAAGAAAGAGAAACGTCCCAAGCTTTACTGCAAAGCCAAAAACCATTTGCTTCGTACAATTAAATATGTATACAGTCTAAAAGCATTTCTCTAGAAATGCCATCAAATAAGCAGTACCTTCCTAGTTAATTCCCGAAGTCGCATTAATTGCCAGAAAACACCATGACGAATATTGATATGGAGACCAGGGAGAATGGCACAGATGTTAGAGATAGTTATTGAAGATTCTGGACTTTCCCAATAGTAACACTTCATAAGCTTGGGAACTCCAATCATTGAAGCAATAGGGACACGATTATCCACACAAAAATGTCCTAATGACAAAAAGAGAACTAAAACCACAACATCTTCATGGAATAAGAGACTCAAAGATACAAATCAACGCAGGAATAAATTCAGGTATCAAGCAAAGAAATTAAATTCGTAATTGTTTTATTTTATTGCGGGCAGTCAGGCGTAATAGGAAGCGGCACATTTCCTCAGAAATTAAAATTTTACATTTCAGAAAAGAATGAGGGGGGAGGGGGGATATGTTTTATTTCCTTCTGATCTGTCCCTTTACTCCACTTGCTGCATAATATTTTTTTTTGCACCTCATAGTTCTTCAATCCGAATTCCACAATAGCTTTAATAGAGACTATCTCAAACATTGATATGACTAAGGGGTTTTTAAGGGATTTTTGAAGAGGGGTGAGCTGATAGCCCCAAAAAGTGCGTTTTAGGACTAATATGTCTGTGAAGGAGACAAAAGCTCAGATCTTCGAAGGAAACTATCTCGAACACTGATATGTATTGCTATAACTACGGGATGTGAAGGGAATTTTAAAGGCAGGTGGACTGAAAGCCCAAAAAATGCCTTTTGGACCTTGAGTGTCCTGGAGAGATACTATAGCTAACAGCTTTGAAGGATATGACTGCGTTGTGATATGAAGGGTTGTGAAGTGATTTTTGAAGGGAGGTGAACTGAAAACCCCAAAAAGTAAGTTTTAAGCTCAATATGTCTGTAAAGGAGACAAAAGCTCACACCTTCGAAGGAAACTATCTCAAACAAGGGAATTTCAAGGCAGGTGGACTGAAAGCCTAAAAAGTGCCTTTAGGACCTTAAGTGTCCTTGAGGGAGACTATAGCTAACAGCTTTGAAGGAGACTATCTCAAACATTGATAAGCACTGATACGACTAAGGAGTGTGAAGAGATTTTTCAAAGGAGGTGGACTGAAAGCTTAACAAAGTGCGTTTACGGTCTTGAATGTCCAAAGTGCAACTTAAATGGGTAAGAGGATTCCTGCAGACGAATCTTCCAAACATATTCTGAGCCAGAAGAAGACCTCTAGATTATCCAAATAATTACAATGTCCATATAATATTAATATAGCATAAAAAAAAGTAAATAAAGCTAGAGTTTTAATGTTGAGGTAGCATTTTTTCAAAGAAAAGTGAATTTTATAATTTCCAATTTAGAGGAGAAAAAAATCTATCCCTCCACTGCCCAGACACATGCTTATCAAACATATCGATAAACTATTTGCAACAATTTATTTGAATGCAGTAATGAACAAATTGACGCAAGTGACCAATGTAGCAGAAGTAGCCATCATTTCAGTTTTTTTCACGATTCTAGACAAAACAAAGATAAGAACCTCCTCCCCCTCCCGAAAAAAAAACGCCAAAAAAGAAAGATTCAAAACCTAGTAGACATATGTCTGTCGTTTGAAATGTTTTACACTTCTATCTCCTTTTACGGCTTGCTGAACACTTCCTATTATATTTCCCTGGTTTTGTTTCACTGTGTCAATCACCGCATCGTAGGAACGGAGATTATTTTTCTTTTTACAGAGCAACAAGATCGGGAGAACTTCAGCTTATACAAGTTGATTTTCAAGTTCCGACAATAGGAATGAAAAGACAACTCAAGACAAGAGAAAATCGTTCTTTCAATCTAATTTTCTTTTGATATCAAATGGTTTCCTAAAACACTACTAAATATTTTCAACCCTCAAAATATAAATGACAACACTCTTAGATCTAAGTAGAAAATACAGGGTAATTCTTTGTAATTTATATATGTACATGTTACCGTGAATGTCAAAATTCATGAATGCCGAAATTCACTGGTGAATATCCGAACTATCTTTTTTTTTCTTGGATTTAGTCAGCGTTTCCAGTCAACTTTTTAGTCGAATAGTTCATGGTAACGAACTGTAAGTAAGGAGCGATCCGGCTCAATAGTAACCGAAACTCTAAAAAACGAATTTTGATATCAATAGATACATCAAAAGAACCGGATTTTATGCTCATTTTAGATATATAATTTCATCAAGTTCACTACCCATCAAAACTTTTGAGCCTGAGAAAATTTGCCTTATTTTCGAAAAAAAGGGGGAAACACCCACTGAAAGTCATAGAATCTTAATGAAATCACACCGTCAGATTTAACGGATCAGAGAATATATATATATATATATATATATATATATATATATATATATATATATATATATATATATATATATATATATATATATATATATATATATATATATATATATATATATATATATATATATATATATAGCTGCACAAACAAACATAGGCCAACAAAGCTGCGCAAAGTCCTCCTCTACGTCCTTTTGTTTAGAGCTCCACTCTACAGTCATGAAGTTCTAATTCCTTTTAATCTTTTCGTATGACTTTTTCCTAGGGCGTCCTGCTTTCAGGGTGTCTCTTTCGTTTGGCCCCACTTGGATTGCCGAAAAATATGATTTTCGGCAACTATCATTCTTCATCTGTAAAACACGGCTTAACCATCTTAACTGTTCTTTTACTGGGATAGAAGAGCATTTTTTTTTTTCAATAAATATCCAAAGAGAATGGTGAGTAAAAAAGACGCTAAAAAAATATTTTCCTAAACAAGAAATCTGAAGACAAGATGAAAACAATCCGAGCTGTCGACCATAGCGAGCGAAGCGAGTGGGGCAAGATAAAGTGGGGCTATATTTGCGAAGGCCAAAGACCCGAATGAACAGAGGGAGGATACCAAGACCCACGAGACAGGCCCTTTGAGTTAGCATATGTGATCTAAATATTAGCTAGTATACCATATACAACTATATATGAACAGCCATATACGCAAGTAATTTGGGAGAACAAAGACTGTGGAAATTGCCTTACCTTGCCTAGACAGTTTCGTTTGTTCATAGCAGCCAAAGCTGCAGACGCGGATTGATGATCTCCGAACTCCACAAAACAGTATGGGTCATTTCCAGGCTAAAAAAAAAAGAATAGATTCACGTATGTTAAATAGCTACTGCAAATAACAATACAAATAGACCTGCCCCAAAAAAGCAAGTTAATACCTTTGAGTACAACAATGTTAAAAATAAACCTTATCTGTTTAAACATGCAATCCAGGTTTTTAATAGATGGCTCATGATTGGACTTGGACCAAACTAAAAGACCGGGTTTGCCTCCTGATTTTCAAAATAGTGTTTCTTTACTCTTAATTCTCTCAGTCATAAATTTGTACTCTTCTATAAATTTTTACTCGAAATAGCTAACTCTTTTCATGAGAGCTGGCTTTTTTTTTTTTTTTTTTTTTTTTTTTTTTTAACAGATAATAATCCTTATCTTCAACTACCCTTCAAACAAGAGGTGTTATACATAATAACGGAGGCCTTGTTGAGGAAGTAAAAACTGCTAACGTCCATTGAACTAGACCTAACGGGTGAAAGAGTTAATCGAATAACACTTAATAGATGTCTTTTAAAATCAGCAAAGGCTATTATTGGTATTATTATTTTTGTGTCATCATAAAAACCAACCTGCAAAAAAAATTATAGCGAGATATTTTTAGAGTAATATTTTTCACTCTGTCTTTAAGGAATGGAATGTCAAACGGATGCCTAACAGACATTCCCTCAACTTCATAAGAAATTTCAGGGGCCTTGGTGCTGATTCAATGGCCATTCCTTTGTTGATTTTTTTTTCTGACAGAGGATAGACTTAGAAAATAAAATTAGCAGGGATATCAAAGTAACAAGTAAAAATGTTGCGTTTCCACGCAACACAGCGTTTCCACGCAACAACGCCAGGTCACAGCTTTTTAAGCACAGTTGTTTCTTTTTACTTTTGACACATGTTTCGTCGATCTACTTTTGTCTACCTCTTCAACTTTTTTATGCGGAATGGGTCCCTTCTTCGTTTAAGCATGCCAATTGAAGGGTTTTCTTTTCAAATTAAGTCACATAAATTGTTGCAGTATATGTGGATTTGGTCGATTGCAGCAACACTGCATCAAGTATTATTTACGTTCTTTCATGTAACACATTTTGAAGTTACAACATTCTGCTTAACATACAGTGAAATAAATGGGTATTGTAATATTTGTTTTAATTAAGGTATTAGGATGTATCTATGAGAATCAACACCAGCTTTCTAAGAAACCGTGGGAGTACAAATATGTTCAGTGCCTATCGTATTCCGAAATGTACTGAAAGCGTAAGCAACCCTTAGAAAGGGATGAACATGGCTAATTTGCCCCAATTTCAAATTAAGATATTTTCCTTTCAAAAGTAGTCACACATGTTCAACCCTTAGTGAGTGGAGGGTCATAAGTTTCTCCAGCGGGGAGGGAGTGTCAAAGCACGACAAAGTGATTTTAAAACCCATTATCTTTCAATTTTTCCAGGGGATCCTCAACTCCCTGTGTACGTAGATATGATTTCCACCCAATATTTAGACTCGTATTGCGTGAAATCTACCCCAACATTTGAATACAAAAAAGAAAAAAAGGCTTTCATCAAAAAATGGAGAAGAAACCCTAGATCAACTAACGCCATAGACCAGCATTTAAACAGTTACGAGCAATGGATTTTCACCACAAAAATAATTTATGATAATAAGGAGTACAAACCCACAAGTTTCATCAAAAAGCCAAGTCAGGCTTACACAGCAACCGATTCCCAAAACACTGGGTTGAGCCCATGTCTACAGCGAGGAGCAATTACAAGCTCGGAAATTTAGAGTAGAAGTTCAATTTAAATCTAGAAGCTCCTTGATAGGGCCTCGGTAGTTAAACCCTAGGACAGATGAAATTTCCAAGGATATCAAAGTTTTAGCGAAATAAACTTGAAACATCTATAGATCAAACTTCTATATGAAAACTCTTATTCCCGAGATATTAGCCAATGGATCTGGAAATATAAGATGCATCCAATAGAACAAAACAAGGAATTCATAGATAAAACTTGTTTTTCATATACAAAAAGCATTTCAAGGCATCTCAGAAAGGTTATTCGGTTAAAAGATGGCAGGGCTTGGTTGAAATTAGATCTCGACTCCAGCAATTCAGAAGGCACTATGCTATACGACGTACAATTTAGAGCAAAAAAAAAACGCAAGACGTGATCTGGAATGTTCGACTACTGGTAACAATCAGTAAATTGTTCATACAGTTGAGGTTTTGTTCAGGTCTCGGAGCTATGATAAAGCTATGATAACACTAATGTTGATATGAAAAACTCCAATGTTGAATAGTTTAACAGGTGAGAAAAGGAACAAGCCTATAGTAGAAGAACGCCATTGGATCTGCCGATCCAGTGTATCTGGCTTAAAAGAGCGGACCACATGCAAACTCCCGTTTGAAAAGGGCTACATAACACCTTTTGGATTACCACAATCAATTTATGGTTCTTTTAGTTTCCAATAAAGACAAAGAAAATATCCTCCACGTTTTATTTTATATATAAAATATTCAAAAAAAAGTTATCATCGCTCGTGCTAAGTTTATAAGGGTTGGCCGTAAATTAAAATTTGGCAAAAAAAAATTCAAATACATTTTTTTTTTTTTACCCAATCTGACTGTCCTTCCTAACCTATTAACTGTTTCAGATGTTGCAATTAATTCAGTTGAAGAAACATCGTTCTTATTTAACAGATGATAAAGCCTTGTTGTAAAACCCTGCATATTTAACCTATAGTGTCAATTGGTGAAGTCTCAGAATGTTTCTTTTCTTTTTTTTCTCGTAAGGAATTTTTAAGACTCTAGATGACCTTCATTTTACATTCAGTGAAAAATATACGAACTAAAGAAGACTTTTTTACATATAACAACAAAGAAAGGCTAATACAACGGAATGAATGCAATGAAGGTATTCTTCTTTCTCTGTATTTACCCAATTTGTCAGAGATGGGGGGAAAGTTTCCTAGAATTTATGCCTCAATAGACATCTAGGTTTATCATATTTAAAAAATTATTGTTCCATCACAAATTAATTTTCAGTAAACCGTAAGCCATTAGCGGAGAAGATCAGGCAGACCGAACATGGGAAATCAAAACAAAAACTGAGAATTTTAATTTCCCTTTTGATATTTTGATTAGGACCCTAATTATGGAGATCAGCTTGGATTATTGGAAATTTGTATATCTTTTTCCTTCGCTATTCTAGAAATCTTGCCCGTGAAACAATCTATTTTTCATTCCTAAAAACTAAAGAAATGATTACGACATGATCAAAATTGATGACACATTTGACGAACTTAACTATTTGGCCGATAAAAGCTGTCTTATTATGTTAAATAAACTAAGGGAAATCATATGTAAGTTCTGGAAAACAAGCCACAGTCGTATGGGGATGGAGTATCTCACTAAGAGTGGTCTGACGGATCCCCTATCGTCATGAAAACTGGACTTACTTATGTTCCACCCTACCCACCCCTCTCGTTTAGGGTCGAACATATGTGTAAATATAATTCATTATTATTATTATTATTATTTAAGAATTAACGACGCTTCTTGACTACTATGGTCCCTGCGTCAGCCCTGCAGTGCATTCCTGCAGCGTGATTGGATCTCTGGGTCCCGTATTTCCAAGCTAAGGTCAAATCCACTGCGCCACCACAGGACAATATAATTCATTCATTTTAAGTATAAAAAAAACAACAACAACAAATAACTACTTACTTCTCGGAAGAAACACATGAAAGTTGTATTTCAGCATCAACTAAACTCCAGGAAAATGATGTTTATACTCTCGAATTATAACAAGATAATTTGGTGATGGGGCAAGGAAACAGTCCAAAATCTTTTATGGACTTTAATATAGATTCAATCAGAAACGAAAGCCTATCTTCTCCCCTGCCTTAAAGAAGCTTTCCATTCGAAAGCAAGAAAACGGTCTAGAACTTTAAATTGTCCTCTCTTACACAGACTATAAAACATCTTTCACTCATATACTATAAGATCCGGATCAACGATAGGTGAATAACTATCCTTTTGACCCAAGGCAAGAGCTTTCCAAAATGCAATGTCATATTCACACAATCCGTTCTGGGGTCCTTGCCTCTCTTAAAGACCAAGAGCAAAGGCTCTTACCACTTTCTCGTGATAAATTGAAATTAACAATGTAGGAAGAAAAACAGCAGTCCTCCCACGTCACAATGAGCCAATATCTATTTTCAGTATGAGAAAATATATCATTCGTGTATGAATTAATTTGGAACAAGAAATTACATAAGGAATTAACTCGTAACAATACTCAAAGAGAGAAATAGCCTTTTGGTGTCAGGTATCCTAGATTGGATTAGATAATATCAATATGAATCATTTTTATGGACTTCATCTCAAGGAACGCTACAAAGGTTACAGAAGAACATGATAATAACTGAGAAGATAAAACTCTTCTAGATTTAAATTACGTTGATGACTTGAATATCCTAGATTTTTCTTAAAATGTCATTATTCATGGAAGTTTTTTGGAGGTTAACATATAGATAAGGTGACAAAGGTTCAATTCAATGGCTTCGCTTACCAAGATAGCGTTATTAGTAAGGATGGATAGTACAGTAGAAAAATACATAAAATTAAAGGCACAGGGTCTTTGCAGACAAAAAAAGTGGGAAAAATAAGAAGATATGCCTTAGAACTAAGCTTAGAATAAACGAAGCTGCGTTAATGACAGCTACAATTGGTGCTGAAACACGAGCACTTCAAGACTGAAGAATACATGTTAAATCTTTTTAGTGGAATTGTTTAAGAATAGCTTAAGGTACTCATGTGAATTAAAACATATCTAACAATAAGCTGCACAGAAAGTGTGGTTCGACCTTCTAGGTTTATCATGAAAGAAAGGTCAAGATGGTCACGTCAAATTTAAGCATTAAAGATGGCAGGTTGCCAAAATCCCATCTTAATGCATTTCGGCTGGGGCTAAACGAAAAGAAGGATGTCCCCGAATGGAATTGGAAGAGTTCTTAAAAAATGATCTAATGAAGTAGGAAATTCATGAGAGGGAGTGAAGGATGAACCTCTTAACAAAGAGGAGTGGAAGAGAAGCGTCTGCAGATGTTTTGGCCAAGGCTGCGATGTTCTACGATGAGTCGTCCACAGTAGTAGTATTATGTATTGACTTATTCAAATATTGCCCAGTTCTACCAGCGGGAAACATCGAGTGACCAGACTTTTTGCAAGCTAGAGATTACTTGGCGGGATTTCAAGTCACTATGTATTTTCAAAAAATAGTTGTGTCACCCTTTACATATAAATTATCTTCACCCTTCCTTCATCCAAACTTCTCGCGATTCCCAATACAGATAATTGGACTTAAAATCTTTTGTCGCCGAGTAAAACACTTAGAATATCGATAAAAGCCACTTGAACACGCCCCAGAATACATAAATTATTGCAAATGGATAAATGTACATACTCAAAAAATATGAGGGGATCAAAAATCAACATGGAAGGGGGGTAACGGGTTAGGATGACCACGGCAGTCATACTTAGAAACCATTACACGAAAATAGTCAGGACCTTAATTTCTCGAGAAAATTTTCCCTTGTGGAAAAAAAATGTTACGAACAGGTGAAACATTGCTTGAGCGTAATTGAACTCATTCAAAAGAAAAAGGAAGACAATACAAATAGAGTAAATCTTTGTTTGAAGAGAGCCATGTTACAATAGGTACACTTTTCAGTTTCTGGAGCATCTCATAAACCGCTGCTGAAATTTTATGTTTTTAAGGAATAAACTATTGACCCTGTTAGTATGTTAATGTTTCCCTTCGAAGGATTTTTCTTGTATTCGTGTGCGGCCTTTTACATTGTAAAAAATATATGATGGAATGAAAACGACATTAGCAAAAAAGTCAAGCAATAAACACGTAAGAGAATGAAATGTCATTCCCCCTTTGAAATCTTCTTTACAGTCAGAGACCAAGAGATATCGCTCCCCTACCTCCTTTTTGGCCTGGAGATGCATTTTTTCGTGTTAGCAAACCCTGTCCTAGAGATGAAAATCATCAAATCACCTCCCCGCCACTCAACGGTTGACACGTCTTCTGTACACATAATGTAATGAGGCAAGATTTTTTGAAAAAATGCATTCTACGCAAAAACCCCTAAATATAACATTTTTGTTGACTATTAGCTAAGTAAATTATCTATAGTTCGGCAACAGAAATTCAAAAGGCGTTATGCGAGACTTTTGTCATAATTATATTATGTGTCACACTCTCGTTAATAGAATGCACCCAATGGGTGGGTCCTATACGGTGTTCCTTAATTTGCTCTCAAAATGATTTAAAATATCGTTTTTTTAAACGTGTTCAATCTCACTATTTTTCAAATGCAAATAATAGTTGGAATTTAACGCTTTTAAGATTCAAGTGTTTTTTCTTTGTTTTTTGTTTTTTTAATTTGCATAGAGAATAACAACATCATAAACATACTTATACAAACATCTGTTAGTAACAATCGAAAAGCCTAAAACGAACTTTTTAGCTTTGCCACTCTTCTTTAAAATTAAATACGGTACCGTCTCGCCTTCTGAATTTTTTACTATTCCTGGTAGAACCAGTCATAATAATAGAGCGAGGGTTGGTCTCAGTTAGCACATAAAGGCAACCGATGCATGAAGAAAAAAATCTCGTAGCAGGAATAAAATGTTTTTAATTTCAAATTATAAAAGGTGGCGCTGACAACCTACAAGCTTCCTCATTATCTTACACAATTATCGTCGGAGGTAATTTACTAAAATTATTCTTGTCATGTAACAGGATGAAACCGTCCAACATGGCAGAAAGTCGAAGTGGGAAGGGTGTATTTGCGTTCTAAATGCTTATGTTTGTCTTTATGCAACTTTATTTAACATAATTGGACTTTAAGATTCTAGTCGGCAAAGGCCAACAAGCACCAAAATAGGTGAGGAAACCGCTTTCAAATACTGGAAATAAGTTTACCTCGGAGAAGTTCCCAAGTGCAATTTCCAGGGTACTAATTTCATTTCTGACTCTCTAAAAAGGATAGTGCAAAGTTTGCCCAGATAGGAGTGTCTCTCATGTGCTCAAAAACAAAGTTTTAGGCCCTAAACATCAAGAGACATTGTTTAAGGGTCCTCATATTATGAAAAGTATGACAGATATTAAGTCTTTCAGACAAAAAATTTGCAGTATATTATTAATTCAACCGTATTTTGCACCGGCGTTTGGTGTTAGCGGGTCGCTTAATAGTACGTCCAGGTTAGGACCCATTTTCAATCTCATTTAAGCTCAATTCTTTTTAACTCTGAAAGTTATGCTGAACCAAAATTTTAACCCTCAGCATTGATCCAACAATTAAACCTGAAAAAAATTTTGGGAGGCAAAAAATAATTAATCCTATTTTACATGCTAACAGGCTGGACAGACGCAAAGTTTAATTAGAATTTTAAGAAAGGGTGTGTATGAGTGATAAACTAGGTTTTCACTAAAACGGTATTTTTTCCGAAAATATTTTGGACCCCACTCCCTTCAAACACACGTGAATACATTTTTATAATGAACCTTCGAAGATTATCGTTTAAAAAAATAAGTTACATATTGGTTATATTTAAAAAAATAAAAAACAGGGGTAAAATAATAAGTTATATATTGGTTAGACTTTTTTTTAAACTTTTTTTAGAGTTTTTTTTTTTTTTTTTTAGTCACGTTCGTGATTCGAATTAACAGGCTTCGTAAAAATATTTACCTAGTGCAAGGACTACCGTCTTTCATAGATAAGGATAACATCTGGTTTACGGACAGGTTCCTTTTAAATAAACGAGCAACAACAAAAAATTCAAAAATTGAGTATGGCTAAGATTTAGGTTTAAGAGAGATGGAAGAGAGAGAGAGATGGAAAAGAGAGAGAAAGAGAGAGAGAGAGAGAGAGAGAGAGAGAGAGAGAGAGAGAGAGAGAGAGAGAGAGAGAGAGAGAGAGAGAGAGAGAGAGAGAGAGAGAGAGAGAGAGAGAGATGAAACTAGAGCAACAGTGACCATGTTTGACCTACGAGAAGCTTAAAACAGATGGACCCTCCTCCCCCTTTTTTCTATTTTTCTCTGTGCAGTCAGCAGCTTGTTTTACCCCCCCCCCCCCCAAAAAAAAAAAAAAAACATGTTACAGAATTACCAAACCCTCGAGTCATAAGTCAGAAATTGACGAAAATCTATCAGTTCCACAGTGCGGAAAACAACAACTCAGCCAAATGGAGACTTTTAATTCCAAGCCCAAGTTAAAACAGTTCTGAAAATAGAAAAAAAGAGACAAACAACGGAGCAAAGTTTTCAAAAATTTTGGAGGAGAGACTTTCCAACATATCTCATAAGAACTAAGAGCAGTTGTTCTCTAAAACGACACCCAGAAGAGTAATTCAGAAACAACTACTTTCAGAAAAAGTCAAAAGATATATAGCTCTTGTTTTGTTAGAAATTCCATAGAGTCGTAACTTCCTAACAAAGAAGAAAATGCTTCATCAGAAAGCTAGCTCAAGATAAGCTGAGACTAGTCTTAAAAGAGCAAATGAAGTTTTTTTTCCCTTTTTCAAGACTTGTTTTGAAAATATAATGGAGAACTGTAGGTTTAACTGTTGGTCTTTTTAATTTGCCACGTGGATCCAAAAAAGCTATTACATTTGGCATACCCCTCCCCTTAATTAAGATTTGCGCAAGTCATTGAATTTTGGAATAGAAATATATCTGAAGAACGAAAAAGACGCAGATCAAAAAATTTTAGGAATTACTGACCATAATCGTGAAACACCAGCAATTTTTACAGTAACATCTATCTTATCTTAAAACTATCTTGCTTATCTTAAAAGATATCTATCTTAAAAACCACTAGATTTAATTGTATGAACTATGCACCAAAATGGATCAAAAGTATCTAAATACTATACTAAAGACATACTAGAATTTCGATTGAATTTTCTAAATTTAAATTCAAGACCAAATTACTGTAACAGCAAACATTACTTCGTTTATATTCAATGTTTATGACCCACAGGCATGAATGCAGAAATCTATTATTGGAAACAACCAATCTATTTCTAAGAGAGGATGGTGGTTAAAAAACGCAAGAACACCAAAACGTATAAGAAATTAGGGAAACTATTTTAAAGCCTTGAGATTTTGAAGGGAGGAATGAACTCAAATCTCCTTTTCCTCCTTGCACAAGGGCTCTATAACACAAGTGACACTGGTGATTACACCAGTACTACAAACAAAAAAAATCCTATCACATATTCATTGAGAAAACTTTATTGCTCCTATCTATTACTCCATCGCAAATACTTACTGGCCAATGGAAAATCTACTAGTTGCGTCAAAAATATTAGTGCATACTACCCGATAGTAACATTTAGAATAAAAAGAAAAGCAAGACTGGTTATCTATATTAAAAAAAAAAATCCAAAAAATAGATGTTAAACAAGTCGAAAGCAGGAGCCAAAAGGATATCATTCTGACGAGAATAGAACCAAATGATCTCTTTTTTTCGTAGAGTTTATTTTCTCCTCGCAATCAGATCGAATCGCTTATCTGAACATGCTAATTTCTCAGACATATTCGAGACTCTATTTAAACAACAAGTCCACAAAAGGTTTCGAGTCGTAAAATTCAAAATGAATCACGTTATTTCATTACAAAAAGCGTTTAATTGGTTAAGAGGAGGGAATCAGCACCAAGAATTAACAAAATGTCTTAATAATGTTCCAGATTCGTATATCCCTTTTAGAGAACGTCTTTGTGGATTCCAACTGGGTCTATATATCTTCACCATCATCACTGGTTACATAACAACTACTTAACTATTAACTTAACTGCCTAAATATCAATTTAGATGATCAAAGACAAATTTTCCAATGAACTTTAAAAAATCCATGTTCGTTTTATGAAAGCGAATTGGTACTTGTATGATATACCACCAATCTAATATTCTTCTAATACATTTCTCTGACGCTCAATCCTAATGAAATATACCTAAGTATGATAAAAATGTAATGCTTTAGGCTATATATTTGCAGATTAGATAGGGGGTAAATCATAGTGGGATCTATATGTCTAATGTGTTAGGTACAATTATTCTGCATCTTATGTAGTAGGAATTGTTTCCTTCACACTGTCCAACTACTTTACCTCCAACCCCCCTAATGTGCAAATACATAGCCCAAATTACATATTTTCCATCTATTCTGCCACTTCTCTTCGTCTTGTCTCACGCTAATGAAAGAAACTAACTAAAAAAGAAAACGGTTCTATAATGCATCAATGAATGAAAAACTTTAGCGGTAGTGGGTATATCACACAAGAACCAGCGAGATTTCTATTCATTAGTTGGCATTAATTTCATTAAGACATTGGAACAAAATGTTACAAGCTTGCATACCCATATGAGTCCAGAGTTATGGGCTGGATAGACGGAGCGTTTTTCAGGTTAACAGCCATAATTATCATTCAATATAGGCGTACTATATGCCAGCTTTTAAACAAAGATGTCAAAGATTTCTTTCTAGATTCGTGCTCATTTTCACCGTTTTAAGCTGACTTTTAAATCCAAGAAAGCTTTCCAGTACATTAAAATATTTCCAATATAAAATTTCTTGAGTTGCTTAGTAGCTCACTCAATATTCTTTTGATGGATTAGCCAAGCAAATCGTCTTCATTGAGTGTCTATAATTTAGATATTGTAAAATTATTTGCCAAGAACACCTATTTTTTCTGTGATAAAGCCAGTCGCATGTGTGCGTTCTTAAACGCTGGAACAAAACGCTATGTCTAACAAACCCTTAGCCGGTCTTTTCAAAAGCATCAAAGCCATAGACTAAATTTGAATTTTCAACGTCTAATTTATCCAATAGATTTTTTCGAGTGTAAGTGTGTTGAAATTTTGAGAATATAAATTATTCCTTTTTTTGTTTCCTTAATTTTCAGGTGATTACTTGAATAAATTAACTAAAGTTTAAGTGGGATAAAAGTTGAATCTGAAAATTACTTTACTCTATCTGGATATCTCAGTGGAAAAAAAAAAGGATCAAAAAGAGAATAATGGGTTGCAACCCAAAACATATACGTAAATATAAGAGCACGTTGTTTTTCAATCCTTCAAATGTATGAAATTTCTTCATTTTTGGAAAAAAAGAAGTCCAGCTGTAGACTGTAATGGATTTATAGTACATGATGTAGTTACAGAAAGTTTTGCGCAGGCGAAACAATCCAAAATTTAAGTAATATACTCAAAAAACACGAAACACTGTACATGCAGAAATAAAACGTGAAAAAAAGTCTTGTTTTCAACTCATCATGGTTGCAGTGGTAGCTGCAACCTAGTAATAGACGAACCACGACCCTTAGCAACCAAAAACCAAAAAATGTGTGTGAAAAAACAGGCAAGTGACAAAAAAAAAAATCCATTTCTAGCTAATTCAGGAATGGTAGCCAATATCTAAATAAGACTTAATAGTAGAATGTTATGTTAAAAAAGAAACTTAAGGAATTTCGGAAAATAGCCCGAAACCCCTTAAAATGGCGTCGGATCGAAACAAAAAGTACACCATTGGGATCACCATGGCCGAAAACCCAATTCAGGGAACAGTTCAACAAGGAAAAATACTTTTTAGCACGGGTGGCACTGATGTGTCTTTTTTGCTTCTCTTTTCCTTCTTCACTGCTAGCAGGCAACTGATGCATCATGTTCTTGTACTAAAAACTTGACTTAAGTAATGGTGAAGTCAGATTATGTTAATTTTAGGATATTAATAATGGTTATAAGACTGAAAATTGAAAATTGACGGTTCGGCTGCATCCATTCAAAAGGCGTTACATTACTAGATGTCAGTTTTGCAGGAGAGCACAGAAAGTTTTTAAGTTTTCCGTTATTATTAACAAGCATTCATTTGTACAGCAGCTTTTTTTTGTAAAAAATACGGCAAAACAACTTGATATCAAAAGCTTAATTTTTCAACTATTTCTATGAGTGAGAAAGGGGGATGAAATTTATTTTGGAAAAAACAAACTTCTAAGTATCTTTAGAACCGAATCAGTGAATTTTAAAATTGTAGGCTAGAATTCTAACCTATTATCAATTGAAGCTTTTGAATTATTGTAGCCGCACTGGCAAGCATACAATCAAAATTTTCAGAGGTTTGTTGGGGTTTTTTCCGTTCCCCTGTCTTGGAGATACTGACTCAGGTTCTTACTGCGTTTTCATTTCTTCAATTATAATTCTATACCAAAATTTTCAGATTTTTAATAGCAGTGAGAAAATGGGAGGAGGGGCAAATCTAAAAAAAAGAGCAAGCAGCAGGGATCTTGCCTGGAGTTACTTCATTCGTAATCGGGAAGAATTGTTTCCTAGTTTTTATAAATGCCGGCTCAGTGAGCGACGTCATATCTTGCACCACACCGATCGTATCCTGCAGTAGCTTTTGCAATTAAACATAAAAATACGACTGCTGAATCAGTTAAAAACGCTTTAAGTTGTTAGGTTATAACGTCATCGTTGCTTATAGTTACTGAGCAGTCCTTCTCCATTTTCGCTCTCTCAATTCTTTATACCAAATATCCTCTTTCCCAGATAAGAATTGGAATAAAAACAAACGCTAACTTATAACACAATGAAAAAGGGTTCACTCTCATCTGACAAAACAAAATAATTAGATAGATGGCAGTAAGAGCATACGTAACTTCTTAACTAATTCAAGATTCCTACGATACTTGGCCTTCATTTTATAACTTCACTTATATACTAAAGGAACACCAGAAAACAACAACAAAAACGATTTCCGATTAAAAAAGTAAGATAGCTTTCCGAAAAGCTGGTAAAAAAAAAAAACAATGAATCAAACAACGCTGAAATTAGACCTCAGACCAAGAAAAAACTTTAAAAAATCAGCTAATATCGAACCTTTCAATGATAGCCTTGTCTTCTGGTGTTCTAATCACGATTGAATCAATTCTTGTGGTTTTTATTGATTTTTATATGTCGTTGGATTACAACAAAGTTGTATCAATTCTATAGTACGAAGCTGAATAATCAGAACCAGGTACTGGAAAAAAGAATCCTTTCATTCGAAAATGCTTGCCATCGAAGAATCTTGAACATACAACACGTACAGAAGATGTAAATAACGACAGAGACTGCACTGCCTTCCCATAATACAAACACCAAAAGGTAAAACAAATAGGAATTATTCTAAGATAGAGGAAATTTTTTTTAAGTGAATACTTCGGCTCTTTCTAAAAGAGTCCTATTAAAAAAACTAAATCTTAAAATAAAGATTAGGAAAAATATTCACTAAACGCGTTATACGGAAATTTAATTAAAAATGATTATCAAATTACATTGCAAACCAATAGTTGATATCAATGAACCTGTATCAAAGAGACCTCTTGGGTTAGTTGCCTAATAGGCAAGGATCCCATTTTTTGAACAAGTTGCCAGGCTTGCTATTATTCCTTCAGTCCTTGTTGAATTTCTTTAAAGTGATGATTCTAGGACTGTTCTAATCTTTAATTCTAGCTCTAATAGTTAAGTATTGCAGTATAAGTCTCATTTTCTATTGATCTTTGCTGATAAAGGCTATTACATGTGGAGCCGAAATATTCGTTTAGAAAATTTTTCACTAGCTTAGAATAATTCCTCATTGTTTTACCTTTAGTTGTTCGTACAGGAGATAGTCGACCCAACCACCCGCGAGAAAATAGGCTAATCTCTAATGACATATATCACAGAAGACTGCCGATGGAAGTACTTGGGACATGTTCTAAGAATGGATGACCGCAGTCCCAAATGCAGCATTACATAGGCAATCACAAGGACTCTGTCGTATATGTAGACAGAGAAATCGGAACATCGATCACACTGGTTTGCAAAAACAAAAAACCATCCCTTTCAGTCTCAATGGGAAGACATTGTCGCAAAGGCAATCAGAAAATGATCGGTAGCTATTTCTTAATGCCCTGGGTGCCTCCAAAGGCACAGGTCGAACTAAGGTCTAACGAAGGCCATTACTTTTGCAGATCATCCAAGACTTTAGTATCATTTAAAGTATATTTGCTGTAGCATTAACAAGGAAGACAAAAGTCATTCCAGGTACAAGGATCTACTCGGAGGAAGGGGTCTGAGGGTAAAAAAGGGACATACAAAAAAAGCATATTACATGGAAAATATGAAATAAAATTCTACCCAAAATACATACTAAGCTCCTCCTTTGGCTCCTTTATTGATGAAATGTTCAACTTCTTTTTACTATTTCTTATTGCATTTTTTTTCAATCATCCTCTGATAATATACAAAAGCTTTATTTATTAATCTTCTTGCAATAGAGTATCCTAAGAAGCTTTCATATTTGAAGCAGTTAAAAGCTATATTAGTATGAGGATTGACTGCGATAACTTAAAAAGCTTTACGCTCCAGAATATAAATTTCACAGGAGCGGAGAATAGAAAAACCTGAACTAAGTATTCGACTGTTGCAGATGAATTTTGAGTACTGACGTACGTGTGATTACCAAATCAATCACAGAGGAACCGAAAGTCCGGAAGAGCCGGATATATATATATATATATATATATATATATATAATATATATATATATATATATATATATATATATATATATATATATATATATATATATATATATATATATATATATATATATATATATATATATATATATATATAATATATAGGAGTTTTTTGTCCCTCCACCTGAACAATTAAAAGTTGGTGGGGGCGCTTCGCGCCCCCCCCAAGCCCCCCCGCGCGCGTAAGTCGTTACGCGCCATAATAGTTACGCGCCATTGTAGTTGTGTCCCTATGTCCTACCTGTGAATATAGATATATATATATATATATGGTTTTAACTACGTAAAACTTGCGAATATACAACATTCTTTGCTGTCCCATTGTCTTTGCATATAAATAGATTGTCAGGTTTACCGACTCTTGAACATGCAACATATAATGGTCCATGGGAAAACAATCTGTATTCAGATCTATACCTCATGATTCTAATGATTGCCCTTGAGCTTTGTTGATGGTGATTGCTAATCGACCATTCCCTGTCCCGGTGTCCCGGTCGTCATTTACATCCCCCTGTTTCCCCCGGTGTCCCGTTGTAGTTGTGTCCCTGTGTCCCGGTCGTCATTTATATTCCCTGTGTCCCGGGTCCCGGTCATCATTTGTATCCCGGTGTCCCGGTCTGTATATACATTCGTTTTTTAGTTTTGTTTTTCTCCTTTATTTTTTTCCTTTTTTTTTCTTTTTTAGCTTATTTAGATTTTTAGATTTTTTAGTTTTTTTTATTAGTTTTTAGTTTTTATTTCTTTTTAGTTTTTTTGTCCCGGTCGTCATTTATATCCCCCTGTTTCCCCCGGTGTCCCCGTTGTAGTTGTGTCCCTGTGTCCCGGTCGTTATTTATATTCCCTGTGTCCCGGTCGTCATTTGTATCCCGGTGTACCGGTCTGTATATACATTCGTTTTTTAGTTTTGTTTTTCTCCTTTATTTTTTTCCTTTTTTTTTCTTTTTTAGTTTATTTAGATTTTTAGATTTTTTAGTTTTTTTATTAGTTTTTAGTTTTTTTTTCTTTTTAGTTTTTTTGTAGTTTTTACCTTCTTTTTAGTTTTGTTAATTTTTTTTTTACTTGTGTCCTGGTCGTCATTTATACTCCCTGTGTCCCGGTGCTTTGTTGATTGCTAATCGAACATTCCTTTTGTCCTGGTCGCTTTCTCTTTGAGTGTCGTCATTTATTTTTTCTTTTTTAGTTCTTTTAGTTTTTACCTTTTTTAGTTTTTTTTTAGTTTTTAGTTTTTTTAGTTTTTTACCTTTTTTTAGTTTTTTTAGTTTTTTTAGTTTTTTAGCTTTTTTTTTTTTTATTAGTTTTTAGTTTTTTTGTAGTTTTTGCCTTTTTTTAGTTTTTTTAGTTTTTTAGCTTTTTTATTAGTTTTTAGTTTTTTTTGTAGTTTTTTGCCTTTTTTTAGTTTTTTTAGTTTTTTAGCTTTTTTATTTTTTTTATTAGTTTTTAGTTTTTTTTGTAGTTTTTGCCTTTTTTTAGTTTTTTCAGTTTTGACGTCACCTGATCCAGTTTTTTCAGGTGACGTCACCTGATCCACGATCCACAGATCCACAGACAACTTATTTTTATATATATAGATAGTTTTTTTTTTTTACTTATGTCCTGGTCGTCATTTATACTCCCTGTGTCCCGGTGCTTTGTTGATTGCTAATCGAACATTCCTTTTGTCCTGGTCGCTTTCTCTTTGAGTGTCGTCATTTATTAGTTTTTTCCTTTTTTTTTAGTTTTTTATTGGTTTTTTACCTTTATTTTAGCTTATTTTTCAGTTTTTTCCTTTTTTTTAGTTTTTTTTTATTTTTTATTTTTTTTAGTTTTTTACCTTTTTTTAGTTTTTTTAGTTTTTTTAGTTTTTTAGCTTTTTTACTTTTTTTATTAGTTTTTAGTTTTTTTTTGTAGTTTTTTTGCCTTTTTTTAGTTTTTTCAGTTTTTTTTTTAGTTTTTTATTGGTTTTTACCTTTATAGTTTTTTTAGTTTTTTAGCTTTTTTATTTTTTTTATTAGTTTTTAGTTTTTTTTGTAGTTTTTGCCTTTTTTTAGTTTTTTCAGTTTTGACGTCACCTAATCCAGTTTTTTCAGGTGACGTCACCTGACACATCCATCCATCCATCCACAGACAGACAACTTATTTTTATATATATAGATATATATATATATATATATATATATATATATATATATATATATATATATATATATATAGGAGTTTTTGTCCCTCCACCTGAACAATTAAAAGAAACAAAGGTTGGGCGATATGCCTTCCACAATGACAAAGGATTACATCTGATATATATATACAGATTATATATATATATATATATATATATATATATAAGGGTTGTATCTGACACCTAGGAGCCTAGAAGTTCATTTGAAAATATATATATAAATATTCATATATATATATATATATATATATATATATATATATATATATATATATATATATATATATATATATATATATATATATATATATATATATATATATATATATATATATATATATATATATATATATATATATATATATATATATATATATATATATATATATATATATATATATATATATGTATATATATATCCAGAGTCTGAATCTGAATCTTTTTCCTACCCTATTTTCTATGAAACAAAAATATAGGGAATCAGCAGTCTTATGGACCTTGTCGCCTAAATTTTGGTAGTGGTTCATCTTATTGTAATAAGGACACTGGAGCGCAACCACTTTATAGTCAAGCAAAAAGTTGGTCGAACCACATGTTTGACTCAAAGCCAAATAGTTTTGCTCTTTTGTTTCATATTTAATGGAATGAATGTCCAATATGATTTGATATGTCTGTAAAAGGATGTATATTGAACTATCTGTTCATCCACCGTAATCCATGCCGAACTATAAAAGGTCGGTGATTTAACAAACAGATAAGGGAATGCAGTGATTTAATAGTTCCAAATAAAGAATGATATGCTCAAGAACATTCATCCTAAACAATTGAAGACATCTGTTATGTTTTCATTTAAATGGCAAGTTTCATCCTAATAAAAAAAAAACATTCAAAAGTGTGTGGCTTAATTTGTGTTTTTTCGTAGCCCATTTGCTGGCACTAAGTTGTGATACACTTTGTTCGTGTCGTCAAAGAGAAATTGCTTCAAAATTTCAATCAAAATTAGTCGAGTCTCCGTGGCAAAGAGCAACAAAACAGGGTGCCAAGAAAAAGGAAGTATTATTCTATTACCAGAATGACAATGACCAAGTTGTGACAATGACCACCCTCGACATGCACGCTTTAAAAGCAAAACCGTTATGTCATCTAAGAAAAGAAATTTTTTACCTAATTTTATCTTTGAGGCTTTAGGAAAAATAAATTAATTTCTTGTTTGTCAAATTTATGCATATTTTTGGCGCATTACATCATTTATGTATAATTTCTGCTATATCATTTATTTCCGTGGAAGAGGAAGGGAAGCAAGAGAACTTGCTCAAATTACAAAAGGATTACCCTCCCCTCAGTTGCTCGAAAAACTCCTAGAACTGACTTTCCGACGAAGGGAGAAGAATCCAACAGGCCGGACTTATACCTTAGAAGTTCAACAAATTTTTATAGTGTCGCATTTGGTGGACAATTCAAGAGATTTTCGAAAGAAAGCTTGTAGCCTCCGTGGACTGTGGACAAGACCGCCTTTGGTTCTGCCGACCGTAAATCCCTATGGCTCAAGCACCACTCCCTGGACTGACAGGCAAACACTGTCTACTGTTTGCAAAGCTGTACGAAGAAACCGAGAACGGTAAACGAAAAGCATAGCACTGCATTTGCTATCAAAGTTAATACGCAACAAGTTTGTGATATCACCCCTGAGCTGTGCAACTGCGTTACAGATCACGTTATAATATAAGAACATGGTTGCTTGCCTTTCGGCCTCCAATTTAGAGATCGAATCCAGACCAATACTGATTGTTGAATTTGTTGTCAACTACATACAACAGCTGACATATGCTCTCAATGTCCAGCAGGAAGAAGCTGCAAAAGTCAGCCTAAAATAAACTTGAAAAAGGAAAGATAATGGCAGTTAAACCACCATGATCGGTCATGTCCCATGACCCCATTACGGTTTGTGGAGCCCATGTTGAAGTTGTCTATCCTGGCTCAGTGATTTTTAATAATGGCTCCGTGGAAGCGGAATTGGTTAGCTGATCTGAAAAAGCTTCATCTGTTGTCAGAAGACTCAACACCGTTTGTAGAGTGCACCATATTTGTAGGTGCATGAGGATGCGCAAAAATAGCTCATCTGTGACCTCAGTCCTGTTCTACGTATCCTAGACAGCGCCCCACCATCGTTGGCATGATAGACGACAGTCAGAAAAGAAAACATAAATTGAATCTAAGGGATTTGGTGGGACGAATTTGTGAGTAACAGAAGGTTCTTGCCTTTACTCTACAAGTATCATGCTCAACTCGGATTGCCAAGCGAACCCTCAGGTGGTTCAGGCACCTTCTCCGGATACCAGGACAGCTTCTATTCGAATTATATACGGACCAACTTCAACCCTGCATCGCATAGTTAGTTGCGCCCGAGGGACAGACCTCGAAAAAGGAGAAGGTCACCAAAATAGTTATTATTACCGTTGACCGGGCCCTACTCAAAGCAGTAGATCGGTCCACCCGAAGGCTTAAAGTTGTGACTCTCTATGCCACCCACCATAAAGCAGGAATCTCAAGCTATGTAAGTTAAGTTGTTTGGAGGCAAATAGCGTAATTATTGGCAATGATATTTCTTTAACTATACTTGTTTAAAGGTTTTACCAATTTGAATTATAAAAGCGTTATTCGCTTTTACATTTCTGAACAGCAGAATCGTGTCTTGCAAAACACCGTTAATGTCGTGAAAATAATAGACACCGTACCACAATAGAATGCTATCACGCACTCTACTAAACTACTTAGATATTTTTTTTTTTGGGGGGGGGGCTAGTTGCCCTTGGATCTTTTTTTACTCTTAAAAAGTGAACTAGAACTTTCAATCTCCAATCAAATGAGCCCCTTCCGAAGTTTATATGAGCGTTCCTTCCGTAAGAGCCATATATGCTCACAGAGCATAACTTACAACGCCTGCCCCCGGGCCCTGAGGAGTTCCGTTGACACCGGAGTTTTTCTTATCTGACCTTCGAACTATTTTTAACAAAATGGCTATCTTAAAATCTTTATCGGATGGGTTTGTGGAAAACAGGGCTTGGAGGGGCTAGTTGCCCTTGGATATCTTTTGACTCTTAAAAGTGAACTAGAATTTTTAGTTTCCAATCAAATGAGCCCTCTCTGAGGTTTATATGAGTATCCCTTTCATAAGAACCATATATGCCCTATGGACATAATTTACCACTCCTACCCCGGAACCTGGGGGGTCGTGTCGACACCAGAGTTTTTGTTATCTGACCTTTGAACTATTTAAAAAAAAATGGTTATCTCAAAATTTGTATAAGATGTTCTTGGGGAAAAAAAGCATTGGGGGACTAGCTGCCCTACGATCTCTTTTTACTCTTAAAAAGTGAACTAGAAATTTCAATTTCCATTCGAATGAGCCCTCTATGAAGTTTATACGAGAATCCCTTCCGTAAGAACAATATATATCCCCAGGGCAAAACTTGCGACACATGCCCCCGGGTCCTGGAGGGTTGTATCAACACCGTAGTTTTTCCTATCTGCCCTTTGAACTATTTTTAACAAAACACCTATCTCAAAATTTTTATTGGATGGATTTGGGGGAAAAAGGGGTGGGGGGCTAGTCGCCATCTTATCTTTTTTGACTCTTAAAAAGTGAACTAGACTTTTCAATTTCCAATCCAATGAGCCCTCTCTGAAGTTTATACTAGAATACCTTCCATAAGAACAATATATGCCCCCAGGGCGTGACTTACAACGCCTGCCCCTGGACCCTGGGGGATTGTGTCGACACCGGAGTTTTTATTATCTGACCTTTGAACTGTTTTTTAACAAAAAGGGGTATGTCAAAATTATTATCGAATGTATTTGGAGAAAAGGGACGTGGGGGCGGGGCTAGTTGCCCTCCAATCTCTTTTGACTCTCAAAATTGAACTAGAACTTTCAATTTTCAATCAAATGAGCTCTCTTTGAAGTTTATACGAGCATCCCTTCTATAACAACCATATACGCCCCCAAGGCGTAACTTAAAACGCCTGCCCCCGGGCCCTGAGGGATTCTGTCGACCCTGAAGTTTTATTATACGATCTTTTTTATCGATTGGGTTTGAGAACAATAGGGCATTGAGGGACGAGGGGGGCTAATTGCCCTCCGATCTCTTTTGATTCTTAAAAAGTGAACTAAAACTTTCAATTTTCAATCAAATGAGCCTTCTCCAAAGTTTATAACCATATATGCTCCCAGAATATCACTTACAACGCCTGCCCTCGGGCCCTGGGGGGTCGAGTCGAAACAGGAATTTTTTTATATGACCTTTGAACTATTTTTAACAAAATGGCTATCTTAAAAATTTTATCTGATGCATTTGGGGGGGGGCGTTGAGGGGGGGGGGGCTAGTTACCCTTGAGTATGTTGACTCTTAAAATTAGATCTAGAACTTTCAATTTCCAATCAAACGAGGCCTCTATTAAGTTTATACGAGTATCTCTTTCATAAGAACCATATACACCCCAGGACATAACTTACAAGGCCTCTCCTCGAGGCATCTGGGGGTCGTGTCGACACCGGAGTTTTTATTATCTAATTTTTGAACTATTTTTTTTAAAAATGGCTATCGCAAAATTTGTATCGGATGGGTTCGGGGGGAAAAGGCGTGGGGGGGGCTAGTAGTTCTCCGATCTCTTTTGACTTTTAAAAAGTGAACTAGAACTTTCAATTTTAAATCAAATGAGCACTATGAATTTCATACTAGCATCTCTTCCATAAGAACTATATATACCCCCAGGGCATAACTTAGAACGCCTGTCCCAGGGTCTTGGGGGGTTGTATCGACACTGGGGTTTTATTTATCTGACCTTTGAACTATTTTTAACAAAATGGCTATCTCAAAATTTTTATCAAATGAATTCTTAGTCAACCTCCCTGAGACTAGGTGGTCGTGCGTTTCTAAAAAGTAACAAACAAGAATTTGTCCAATAAGTCATACTTACTCCCGCCGATTACCCATGCCACTTAACCAAACACTTGGAAAACTATAAATTTCACCATTCGCCTGCGAGTCAAGATGACTTGTTGGTCATGTGTTTTCCGCCTTTAGATTATCAGCGGCTAAGACAATTAGGCTTAGATTTCATTCGTTCACCTGTGAGTTAAAGCGAATTCAGTCCCAGACTTTGCATACAAGTCCAATGGACATTGCCTCTCACTCACTTGGACTATCTGTCTTGGCTTTTCTATAATTAGCCATGGTTTGATGCCCACAAATACTTGATTTTAATTCGAAATCCGTTGATTTTGAATGGGGGGGGGGTGTCTAGCTGCCCTTCGATCATTTTTGACTCTTAAAAAGGGCACCAGAACTTGCGATTTCCAATTGCAATAGCCCCCTTTGAAGTTTATACGACGACTTCCTCCACATGAAGTGCCTCTGGGAAAAAATAATAAATAATATGACATTGGAGTCGTATGGCCTTTACTATAGACAACGCTACAGCGATGCCTCTGATTACATCACAAAATTTTCAAAATATCCACAACTTCGCGGTAGATGCTTTGAAGTTTTCTATTGAATCATACATTCTCTGTTTCATTTTCAATCTAAATCCTTCGCCTCAGATAGTGTTTTTTGGCAGAAAGGATACAGCATATAATTCGACAAGAGTAGCAACCATGTCCCTCAACGAATAGCACTTTTTAGGGGATAGAAATCTCTAGGCCAGGGATAGCAGCATTGCTGAAATCAAAAGCAACATTTTCATCAAGATCGATACACTACAAGATTAAGATGCTTCCCTTCTTCCCTATGCTTCTTACATTTAGAATTGTCAAGGCCAACTTTGGAAAAGAATTCCCATTCTGCGTGAAAAACTAAGCATGTCTGGCAGCATACAACCTCTCCTTGGTTGCATCAATGCAAATTCTAACCGCTCGATCATGTGTATTCCTGCAAGTTAATAGAGTATGAGGATTAAATATACCCTCCCCCTGGACGGATCTGATTCTAAGATTTTCCCACAAAAGGCTAGGAAGTTCGAGGAAAGGGACAACGAGCTTTGCTTAAGAAGTAGACTTTTAAAACTTTAGACCATTAGCCCATCTACCTCGCCCAAAAATATCCTCTGTAACAAAACCTTTGTTATGAGGTCATGACGCAACTGTGATATAATTTTAGTCGAAATTGCGACCCTTTATGAGGATATTTTCCTTTTTTTCAAAAATTGTGCATAAAATCCCATAAGCTAAAAACTTTTTAAGCATAATCTGAGCATTAAAATAACAACACATTTGTAATCAATATATTTAGCAAACACTTTAATGTATATGTTGTTTCCAACTTTCAATTTTTTAGTTTTGCTTACTTAGGACAAGGGTCACTCTTTACAAAAAAGTCACTGTCATGGACAGTGCTTATCCTCCAATACTACGAACAGACCGATTAGTGTGAATTATAATAGAGCTAGTAATATTACATATAAAAAAAGAAACAAAGAATCAATTCTGACAGCTTAGCAATCCCATTAGCCAATCACGCAAGATTGGGCTAATTTTCACATTGTGTTAACGTAATGCTCTACCTTGGCTGCCAAACATGATAAAAATTCATCGTGTCAAAGCATTAGTTTGGTTTCGTAGTTTTGGACATAGCAACAGGCAAACACATGCCCAACCTTAGCTGCGGGAGAGGGGGTCCTTTGAACCAACCCAGTGGACAAATATAGATGCAACCTTATTCAAAATTCGCCAGCTAATATATATATATATATATATATATATATATATATATATATATATATATATATATATATATATATATATATATATATATATATATATATATATATATATATATATATATATATATATATATATATATATATATATATATATATATATATATATATATATATATATATATATTTGTATATATATATATATATATATATATATATATATATATATATATATATATATATTTGTATATGTATATATATATATATATATATATATATATATATATATATATATATATATATATATATATATATATATATATATATGCATATATATATATGCATATATATATGCATATATATACATGCTTATATATACATATATATATATATATATACATATATATATATATATATATATATATATATATATATATATATATATATATATATATATATATATATATATATATATATATTATATGTGGGCAAAGTTGATTTCGGATACGTTAGTTTTAGAGATTTTAGTTAGTAGTAAAAAGAATATTTGGTATTTTCCCCAAGGGTCATTACTTCTCGACAATGCCGTTAGGTTGAGAGAAAAACTACGGATGAAAATTCTTGTGCGTTAGTTTCCCGTCTCTCAACTCTTAAATTTAAAAAAAGAATCGGAATGCTGTTTCGTATGAAGGGATATTAAAACTATAAAAAAAACTTCCCTCAAGTAAATAGGATTCCCCTCGGGCCATCGCTGTTTATACCAAAGTTCAACCTGTACTTTATAGGAAAGAATGTACTTATTTAAAGGTTTATTATTCTTTAAATTATTTAAAAAAAAATTGAGACACCCATCAAACAGTAGAAAGTTAATCATCAACAGACAGCGGTTTGGAAAAAATAAGTCATGATCACTGTAGCAGAACACTTCAAAATCACATGACCAAACACAGTATTTAAATTTTGTTACATGAGAAAAACCCAACTGAGACGCCAAAATCTGAAATTTGTGGCTCATTGATAGACCCATAAGTGACAAAAATTGGAATTTTTTGACAAATTTTCTTCGCATAATAAGAGAAAATTTCCGCAGATAAAGATTAAATTGTTTTATCACGTTTTTCCAGTTCACATCGGAAGAAACTTAAGTTTTACTATTTTTGATGAATAGCAAAAATGTAATCCTGCATTTGGTTCAAACAAAACCTTGAAAGCGACTTTCATTTATTTGACTATGGTAACAGCGGATATAGGACATTTTGAACGTGGTAGTAAAAAATGACCTACGTTTCTGGGTAATAGTGGAGTCAGGTACGTCCGTAGGGGGGAGGGAGCTTTGGGCTCGTTCATCCTTAAAACTCCTTTGTGATGTTCCCCCTAATTATATCTTGCACAAAATTGGTGTTTTTAACATATTCTATAATTTGAGCCTCCTCCCAATCAAGTCTTTTTGGCCAAGACTTCAGTTTGAAGGAGGGCGGTAAGCATAAGAGACGTGGTTCGATTTTCTGTGAGGGTTAAAGCCCTCTTTACACCCATAATCGCGCCCTAAAGTTTTTGTCTTGCTTTTGTTTTTTATTTGTAAAAGGTTTCGGAGCATTAACGCATAGGTCAAAATTCAACGAGGTTAGAAGTCTTTTTAATGTTTATTATTTATTTTTTTTAACGACAGAGAGATGTCCATCAAAAAGAGTTTCAGCTTACCTGCAAAGCTTTTGAGTAATTTTTCTGAGAAAAGGGTATTAATACATTCATGAAAGAGATTATGCAGAAATCCCAAAGTGCTTAGATACTAAAATAACAAAAAAAAAACTGGATACAATAAATTTTGAGTCAGGGAGTGCAAAAAGAAATCGGTTTGGTTGTTTACAGTTCCTATTTTAAACTAATTCTATCTCCCTAACATCAAATGAGTTAGGTGGTTTTTGCACAGCACCAATCAATCCATTTAATATTTTTCTTCCGAGGATTGAAGAATATCCAAACGCATGAATAAAATTATTTTTTATGAATGAAAACCAAATGAAGAATTGTGCAATACTGAAAAAAAAGCCCATAAAAAAAAACAGCATAATAAAGCCATTAAAAATGAAGATGACCCAGAAGTCATTTCCATGTTTGCCCAGTTGTTCAAGGAGAGAAAACGACAGACAACCAGTTTTCTACTGAAACTGAAGCTGTAAAATGGCTAACCTGTTTTTGGCAGAAATACTTAAAAGTCAGAGAATGTCAGAGGATTCGGTACCTTTGAAGCGATTCTTGGAAAAGTAGGACTCCTGTGATAAGACATTCCATTCAAATGACTATACAAAGATTAAATAGGTCAATTCTATTGACTAAATTCTTAGAAGATAACCACATCAAGCTGTAGTTTTGACACGACCGTAAAGTGCAACGCAAGATTTTATAAAAGGGTAAAAAACAACGGGATATATGATTTTGATGGATGTCTAGTACTAGTTTGATCAGGGAAGTGTTGTCTAGTTGGTTTTATCATTATTATTATTATTAAAGGAACTTTTACTTTCTTGGGTTAATTTTTTAGTACTCATCCACAAGAGAGAAGACATTATATATTGTTGAAAAACCTCAAAGTAAATTGACAATCATGATAACCATAAAATGCTGAACAGGAAAACATCAGTTGATTTGGTTCATGGAGTAACTTTTAAGAAACAACAGTCTAGATTAACTCGAGCAATTGGTGTTCACTCGATTGAAAAATAAATGCCCAATATTTGTTCCATCAATGGACTCAGCCTTTTCAGTTAGGAGGGGGTGGGTCTAAATTTGACAAAATTTCTCCTAGTAATATCTGATATGGTGAGACCGATATTTACTCAGTCAACTCATATTTACTCACTCGGAATTTACTTAGCGAACGAAGCGGATTAATCAGCTCGATTTTTTTCAGTTAAGGGGTATGATATCATAAACTTAATTCCAAGAAATTTCACTGAACAGCTCTTGAAAAACTACGACCATTTTTACACTACCTTTTAAGAAGTCAAATAAAGGGGAAATGACAAGTTTCGCTTATATTCAATTTATGTGTTAGAAAATTATAATTCTTTATAATGATTGTTCGTTGAAACATATCTTCTTTTCGTATCTTTATCCAGTTAATGGCCAAAGATTACTTTGGCAGTATGACTGTAATGCTATCTATCGACATAACTTCCTGTAGTGCTTCAGTATTTTCAATAGCTTCAAAAGGTATGCTCGGTTATTTTCATAAAATATTGGGTCAAAAGGTTTAACGTGACAATCATTAGTTTCTTTTTTTATTTGCCATTATACATTCAGTCACCACAAATGCCCTTGCAACTACTTGAACCAAAAAAACCTTGAAAGACTTGAATTCATATATAAAATTTTATTTTGAATCCCTCGTCTACCTTACTTTTTCCGTTTGGAAAAGCTAGTCAAAATAAAAAGGAAGTGAAAAAACATGTAAAAACTTGCTTTATTCTACGAATGACTGGTCAAGAGTTTAAAACGAAATATACAACTATAATAATCACTGAGACCAGCAGGTGACGAAATATGCACTGATGAAATTAAATATTTGCAATAAATTAGGACAATTAAATAAGTCATGAATATGGTAAGACTCACGTTCACTGTTATACAGCACAGGTTTTTTCATCAAGTGAGCGTACCTAATATAGACGTGGCCTTTGGTTTAAAAGGGCCTCTGTTCATTCTATGGAAACTATTAATCATTAGTTTGGTAAAAAAAAGAGGATGTCAGTAGTCAAAAATCCGGCATGTCTAATGAGAGGGGCTAAATTAGCATTCCTCAGTAACACAAATTAAACCAATGCTAATTTTTAGTAATCCACGTTTCTCTTAATATATTATCTGGATGTAAATTTTATTGAATATCCTACATTTGACAGAAAAATGTCATCGTTTATTTTACCAGCCGGCTTTCCACGCACAACATCCACGTCTTCCAGAACTTTCCCTACAAATCGACCAGCTCCTTCGCCGATTCTGGGAATAGCGTGAGGCTTGTCTCTTTTCCACGCCACCGTTACAATATTATCCCCACTATTGCTTGTTTCTGCTGAAGAGCTAGGAGATGGGGTTGTTGTTGTACTTTTCTTTCTTTTGATCTTTGGATCAGTTTTGGAAGAGGATCTCAACTTTTTCACTTTTTCTCTTTTTGAAATGAGCCTAGGGTTTACACTTTCCTGAGATGAAACCATCGGACCAGCAGATGATCGTCCTTGAGCTGGTAGATCACCTTTCTCTAGGATAAAAATATCCCTTTTTCTTTCTGTCACTTTTTCACTTTTACTTTTTGACACTTTATTTGGATTTGTTTCTCTTTTTGATTCTGGAGAGAAATCAGCAACATTTCTATTGAGTTGACTCAGAGTAGATGGGCTGTATTGACCTCCATTAGATTGACTACTAAATGCAGCATGATCGACGTTGGACGGAATTTCAGGGATATCTGGGACAAGTCCACTAAAAACATCATTGAAGTTCAAATCCTGTAAATCTGCGTCAGATATTCCATCCGTCTGTGCGAAATTATCACTAGCATTAGGGGCAGATGTCTGTGTTTCAACAGGGCCTTTTGGAATAGGGGTCCATTCACTGTACTGTACCTTTTGTGGTGCTTCAGTTGGGCTATACTGTCTAACTGGATGCTCAATATTAAAAACTTGACCAGCGTGATAGACTGGATTTTGTGAAGCAACAGACTGAGGAGCATGTTTGGAATGATAATAATCTGAATTGAAATTAATATTTTTCACTTTTTGAACGTGCTGGTAGACTGGTTGTTTAGGCTGCTCATGATGCTGTTGTTGCGCAACTGGATAAGCTTTAGGCAATTGTTGGTAAGAATAGCTGGGAATGGAATGACTTGTTTGCTGGGAGGGGTAAGAAGACACTTCTGCTTGTTGTGCAGGTTGAGCAGGGGCACCACGATAAACATTTACATCCTGAGGAGTAGCTTGGGATTGGAAGCTTTGTTTTTGCAAAGAGTAGGCAGTAGGAAAATTAGACTGTAACTGAACAGGTGAGGTTTGCTGATACTCTGGTGTATTGATTAAAAAGCTTGTTCCTGCGAGAGGCACAGCATTTGGCAATTTCGCATATGCTGCTTGTGAATGGGGCAAAGCAGCGGATGTTTGAAACTGAGCTGGAGACTGTGCCTGGTATGTTTGCTGTTGTCCATAATTGTAAGCAGCTCCTTGCTGGATTGACAAGACTTGCTGACCTCCTTGGTTCGGCTGCAGAGGTTGGTATCTAAGAGAAGGCTTTTGTTGACTTCTATAACTTGCGTACTGCTGATGAGAGGGAAAGGAGCCAGACGAAGAATGTGGATAAGACTGTTGATTGAAAGGGGGAGCCTGTGCAGTAGGTCTTTGTTGATAGGCAGGCCTAGAAGGAAATGAAGATGAGGCGACACCAGGTGGCCGAGGAAGATTTTTCAATGGAACTGCGATGGGACCTGCAACAATTTGAGCACCAGAGTATCCAGCAGCAGCTAATTGAGGACCAAGAATTTGCTGGTGAAGCAAGGCATCAGGTAACAACTGTTCAGCAGTAACATAGTTTTGTCGATCATTGCTCATGAAAAAACCTTGATTACTGCTCGGGTTCCATCTAGCATAAAGTCCATTTAAACGATCAATAAATCCAGCACTAACAGTGCAGACAGTAGTCAATGTTAAAATCAGCTTCATTCTCATGCTATCGAAAACATAAAATGCTATGTACTTGCAAAATACTTAATAGCTGGCCTTAGGTTGTTTAAAGCTTAACTAGTTTGGCAAATCTATACTAATAGCTACCCCGATTAAAATCCTCAACATGTACTTAGAAGTATTGACCGAGCTTTCATACCAGGGATGTATTATGTATACAATCTAAGGTAAATATGATATAGATGAGAGAAATAACTGCCTATAATCAGACATAGTATATATGTCTATGCAAATTTCTGGGTATTGAAAATACAGATGCATCTAATTTATTCCATATTTAGTTTATATACTTTAAAATGCCATAATATTCCTTCAGTCGTAAACACTACTAATAGCACGTCGCTGGTTCATACCTCATGGTGAACAAAAACCAAGATCGGACATGGAAATATAACTAATTATATTACAGTTGATGGACAATACTACTTAAGACAAAATTGGTTTCATGGGTCTGAGAAGCACCAATTAACATTTTTGAGAAGCTGAATTATTCTTTGAGATGCTAAACTAGTATTTCAAAAATTTCGAGAAGAAGGAATTCTTATAATTCATACGAATTCCTATTATAATCTATCCCTATCATAATTCCTAATTATAACTTAATATTTAACCATTAGCTCTAAATTTAATGGAAATGTGTTTGAATAAAAAAAAAATGAACATTTTTGAGAAACTGAATTATTCTCAGGATAGCCGAATTATTCTCAGAATAGCCGAATTATTCTCATCATAAGCATGTTATAAAAACCAAATTTCAGAAGTGTACTAGGTTTCCGTTTTCTGTTTAAAAATGAAAACGTTAATTTCGTTTTTAAGAAACAAAATAAATGAACATATCGATAAATTTGAAATCTCGAATTTAATGCTCCAGCGATAATTACAATTGCTGAACTTTTTTTCTACTTTTTTAACTGAACTTTTTTTTAATTATGGAAAAGGATTATTAATTCAGCAGAACTTATAATTTCCAGTCATTACCATTAATATCACTTTGATACTTGGTCAGGGATATACATAGTTGGTTCCCAAATGTATTTGACCTGTTTCATTTTTACCCACAGAAAAGATCAAGTCCTGTTATTGAATTATCTGTCTTCACAAACGAAAAGACATAGAAACAGTTTTACCCCATCTTCAAAAATGAAATTGGTTGGCGAATTCATATGCCGGCCAGTTTGCAAATGGTTTTTTTTTACCCCTTTTAGTATTTATGATTTGATACGTATACATTTTTTTTTTTACTTTACTGATGTTTACAAAGATATTTTTAATTAGCCAATTGATATTCTTTTACTGTTCTTATTGAAATTATAAAGGTCAATAAGCATTTTACGAAAAATGCTAGCTCCACGAGGTTCTAACAATTTTAGGAGTAGAACTACCTTGCTACCTACCATTTCAGTAGTAGACCTCTAATACCGCTGGTTGGATTACGGGTAAATTTGTTTCTTGAGTTATATTCTTAGTGCAGGCAATTGGGAAACTATGGTGACGTAAAATATGATTTTCTAATTCTTTTATTATAATAGCAAAAAAAAATGCAAACTTTTCCTATTTGTTTTGTTTACTATTTTTCGATTTTGCTTGTAAATCACCACTTAAGTGCCCCTCTAGTACCGTTGGTTGGATTGTGGGTAAATCTTTTTTTTTTTTTTTTTTTTTTTGTAATTCTTAATATAAGCAATTGGGAACCTACGGTGTCCCGAAACCCTTTTTCTTATGCTTTCATAATAATTATCCAAATTTCCCAAAAAAATGTTTTTGCTTACTTTTCTCATTATTTCTTTACTATTTTCTATTTTGCTTGTAAAAACCATTTTAGGAGTAGCATAATGTTACTACCTACCATTTCAGGAGTAGTCCTCTACTACCGCTGGTTGTATTACAGGCAAATCTATTCTTGTGGGAATTTTTTATGTTAGCAATTGGAAAACTATGGGAGCAGAAAGCTACTTTTTTCTAATCTTTCATACCAAACTTTCAAAAAATTTGAACTTCTCATTTATTTCTTTACAATTTTTCAGGAAAGCCTTTATTTCCTGTAAGCAACCTCCTGTAAGCTAAATATCAATTCCTTAAGTCTTTAGGCTCTGGCACGTACGTGGAGGGGGGCTTTACTCGAGTTTCCGCCAAAAATATCACGATTTTAGGAACTCTTACTAAATTTACATTAAATCCGTCTAGGTTGTGCTCCACCTCCCTGAAATAAAACCCTATGTGTATGAATCCCGCACTGTGGCGTGAAAGATAGGGATGATATACACGTAGTTTGTTTATGAATTTCACTTAACTAATGGTTTTATATATAGAAAATTGTCAGAAAAAAGCCTGAAAATTTTCCAAACTTCTAGAGAATTTGGATTAGTGAACTGAGCGGAAAAAAGAAGGTTCCTTGCGTGACATGGATCGTAACTCGCGACAAATAGGGCATTGATGAGAAAATGACTCAGAGGTAGCTGTGTCCACTTTAAGAACAATAGACATGCATAGATATCCATTTAAAAATTCCCTTGCTTATTGAACACGGCATATTTACTGTCAAATTACGTCAATACCTAAGTCCCCAAATCCACTGAAGCATAATTTGAGAGACAAAGAACTAAGAGAGAACTATTGAACTATTCCCAAACAATCGCAAGTCATATCAATACAGAAACAAATGCAATTATTTAAGCAAGTTTCACCTTAATTTTGTACATTGGACAACCCGTATATTCTTCCAACATAGAGGAAAAGAGTAAAGACAAGCCTGAACGTCCAAGAATCTTGTGTGGGCGCTTTTACTCTTAGCCAAGTCAGCAACTTCAGCTATCTATGACAAATCGTAGCCATATTTGAATACGATAACAATTTTCAAGTTTCCTCTTGTTTAGTTACAAAAGCATATATAAACTAATCTCAAAAAGGATGATGGCCGACTTGGCAAAGGCAGTTCATCCGGCCCTTTACAATTATCTAAAAGCAATATATATATATATATATATATATATATATATATATAGTTACGAGATCCCAAAAGTTGCATCTTTGTTTAAATTATTCACATCATATCAGCGTACTTCATACATAGCGATGCTTATCCAGAGTTATGAAAACTACTTTTTACATGAAAACCCAAGTTAGCGTGTCATTCGTTTTTTTATTTGTTTTTTTTCGTGGGTTCACGCGTTGTTAAAGGTGGGTAAAATGATTTTTACAAAGTCATTAAAAAAAAAAGAATTCCAAAATCCGGTAGAGACTTAATGTCAGATCTTTGTATTCATTCTATGAATAAAGTTTCCGTGGCAAATTACAGAACAACCTGTTAAATACGCAATTTTCCTTTATTTATACGTTTGCAAAGTCAAATTTAAGCACTTTTTAAGCTCTTAAAAATGATGAATTTTCAATTAGAGTATGAGTTATTGGTCGTTTCCGACAAAATAATACTACATTTTCTTAGTGCTAAAATTATTTATAATAAGATTAGTTTAGTTTAGGTTAGGTTGAGTTATGCTAGGTCAAAAAGTGCTTAAATTTGAATTTGCAATAGAAGCGATTACTATATTCATAAAGAGCATAAAAAAGTCACCGAGTGGTATGTTCACTTTATTGGTAAGTCAATAATATGAACTGTGATATATTTACCGAAAAAATATGGTTGGACAACTTCAAAGACGCCGAAAAACTTCAAAAAAGACAGCTTGACACAAACGAATTGAATTATAATTGTTAGCTAGTTTCACTATCCGCTAGGAACGTAAGATGGTTCACTTCCCAAGCTTTTTTATACTTTTACCTTTTGTCCAACTTAACATTTCATAAATACGAACAGGATAATCTAAAACTGAAATACAGCTTTCAGATAATGTAATACTGGCTTGAATTTATAATGTTTTGAAAATAACTGAATAATAAAAATCAAGGATATTAAATACTGTTGAAACCATAAAAAATGTAATTGATAAAATAAAAATCAATTTTGCTTATTCATATACATGGTAGTTATTACGGTTTTTTTCTGCATGGTCCAGATTTTGGCTTTAGCCTTTTTTGCAATAATGTTTTGCTTGCGTCATAGTATGTTTTTCGAAATCCGGCATGTTGACTTTTCAAGCCACGATTAGGTCTTCTATTATAAGTAATGAAACCACAGTTCTAATAATGAAAATCACGGTGTTTACACCCACCAACAGGGGAGGGGAGATAACCGATGAAACTGATAGAAGTACATCCTCTTCCCCTCCCGAGGAAAATTTTATGAAAAAAGGTCAGTATATTCTAGGCTCTAGAATGCATTCAATCAGTAGGTCCATAATTTGGCCCTGAAAAATATCCTCAATAGCAGTCGACCAGGAAAGCCCGTCTCTGAAATACTAAAAACAATAATATAAAAACAAATTTAACCTTACAAAAAAAATAAGATTTGTGAGAGCCAAAGCATGACTGCACACAACAATCACATCCATTTTTTATTGTATCATAATAAGAATTGCCAAGTCGCTCCTTTGGGAAAAGGGGTCAGGTATTGCTTGTTCTACTTATGTCAAATTTTACCCCTTACCAAGATAATGCTTGTTCTAATAATATCCGAGAAGCATGACTTGTGGAGCCTGCGCACAGGATTTGGCCAAAATTTCATGACGTAAAAAACATTACTGAAAAAAGGGTTTAAATTTAAAATCCGACGATGCAAGAAAACCACAGTAACTACCATTCATAAGAATAGGCTAAATGGAATTAATTAGTGTTTCAATCACATTTTTTATGGTTTCAACTTCATTATACCAAATACCCTTGATTTTTTTTTTCTCAAGTTGTAGTGAAAATTTAAAATAATTACAGTTTAAAACAGTTATTTTAACATTGGTTTATCCTGGCTCATATCTATCAATTACTAAGTTAATAAAAGCCGAAATATAAGGAAATTCAAAAATAATCCCTCACTGATTAACTCATAATCAGTTCCAATCATAAAGAAATTCCAACATTAAAAATTCTCAACCGAATAAATATAATGTTATTTATGTAGACAGTTTGGCAAAAAGGAACCCCAAAAAAAGTAAGACCCGAAAGGCTATTCCAACTATTCATGTTTCTCTTTCACTAATATACACCTATGGATTAAGCCGAGTTTTCCCTGTTGGGAAGCTTGTTTCCCACATTGTCTTCGCCGGCTCCTTTTAAGCTGGAAAGATCATGTCAGCAGCGACAAAATGAAGACCCACAATGGCTAGCCAGCCATCGCCTCCGTTGTGGGACAACAGAAATGGCGATAACCTGGATATATCCTATATCGTCCCACGTCACAGAATTCAAAAAATGCTCCTCTACTGGGAACTAGAAGGCATCCATCACAGAAGAATACCAAAGAACACGCTCCGTAGGACGTACGAACATGATAAAAGAGCCCTTCAGACAAGCGTTGCCAGAAAGCGGTTTTGCCGAAAATAATAATTTTAGTCGAAAGTGAGTTACAAAAGTTATCTAGTGTATTAAAAAAAAAACTGTCTTGAATGGTCTAATTGACATTGTACTTCATTTGCGTAACGCTGATTGTACCAGAGGCTAGCCCAAGGAGGCCATTGGCCAATGTGTCAGCAGTGTGTCGTGGAAAGTTGTTGCCTCCTGTACCTTCTAGCACAGTAGTCAAGATGCCAAAAGCAAAAATAAAAGACGTAGAATCGCTTTCCCATTTCAGGCCAGCAGTAGATGTGGTATATGTGAAGTTTTATTAGAAGTTGCAAGAGCTGAGGTACCTAGTATTTAAGCTGAAGTCACAGCGTGTACCCGAAGCAGCTTCCGAAGGTTAAAACCTGAAATTCCCAGGACCTTCTAAAATTTCCAAGTGAGACATCCCACTGACATTTTGTTACATTTTATTGTAAACTCCCAGTTAATTGCCGAAACTAAAATTTGTCTATAAGATGAAATACGTTTTGCCGTTTGTTACATTTTATTGTAAACTCCCAGTTAATTGCCGAAACTAAAATTTGTCTATAAGATGAAATACGTTTTGCCGAAAGTCACATCTCTAATTCGTGTTGAGCCATTTCCTATATTCCGTTGGCGGTTTTGCCGAAATTGACATTCATTCCGTTTTATCTCAGGAACGGCTTACCTTAGGCCAATAAAAATGAGCATGACAATATAAGCGATTTTTCTTCTTGGTTTTGAAAGAAAATCAACGCTCCGGCTATAGCAGATTCTAAGGCACAAAACGTCAAAATTTTCAAACTAATTTTTCTTGGGTTTTTGGAAGAAGAGATTCGGCAAAACCGCTTTCAAGCGATGAGGTCTCATCCCAGAGTGGGAGAATAAGTTCTAATGTCAGTCTTCCATTGTGGATGTCTACGACAACAGTTACTGCTGCTTCTACCATATTAATAGGAATTGTTTTTATACAGCAGACCCTACCTCAAAGAAAATAAACCTAATTCAATTCAATATTATCGTGTTGTTTAAGCTAATTAAAACCAATATCGTCTATATAGAATTGAATTTTGTCATTCAGTATTTGAAATAGGTAAAAGTGGAAGAGAAAACCACGATATTCTCAAGAAGACCACAGCATAAAGAGTCCGTTAACTGGCATAGTAACTTCATTGTAATGCGGTTGTGATTGACAATTGATTTAGTAACAAGATGATCAGCCGACCATAGAAAAGTAGAAGCAGGTCAAGTATATTTTTTTCTCTTAAAAATGGGGAAAGTTTGGTTATTATCTTTACACAAGGTACGCAAAAGTAAGATTCATCAAGTTTACACAATTTCGCAAGACTTTATTTGACAGTTGTTGCAGAAACGTCATTTAGATGATGGCCCTAGGGCGCTGGCTCTACCCCCTCTCCCAACAAAAGAGATTTCCACGGGTTTTCCAATAATTTCTTCCTTTAACAAATAATCTTTCCAATAATCACATTTTTCTCAAATTGTTGCCCTCTCCCTCCCAAAAGGAACAAATGCATTCAGAAGTGACTGCCAAGAAGCCATGCCTTCATTTTGTAATGCAGAGAAGCATCAACAACTCAAATCTCAAAAGAGCTCGATATAAATATCGAGTGAACAAGTAATTCGATATTTCCGAACTTTGAATTACCCCGGCAATGTATCCAGCTACTCAAATATAGAAAAGCAAATCTTCCCTTACGCTATTTCAAGCTATTTGCAGATGAAAAAAAACTAATACTTTTCACCAACTAACACAAACACACAAACACACTTTTGTGGCTGCTAATTTTTCCTGATAACAGAAAACTAAAGGGAGGTTTTGTCAGTTGTTCCACTAGATTTGCAAAATTCAATATTTAAAAAAATAAAAAAAACATTCAATGCTTCCTTGTCATATAGCACACAATCATAATGAAATATACCAAAATATGATGAAAATGTAAGTTGAGAAACAAAATTATGGAAACTACAACAAAGAATTATGGAGGGGGCCGCCCAGACCGAATAATATTAAGTACGTAAGCTTAACTAATCCAGCCTAACCAAAATAACAACTAGATATTTAATTAAAATATAGCTAAAGTCTAGTTTCCCACCGAGCCGAAGCTAATTGTCTGGTATAAAGACCATGAAAAACCGGTTATTGTCTCATGTTCGCGATATAAATTCTCGAATATGTGCTATAAAACAAGTACCAAACATTCATATCAAAGGGATTTTCTGATGCCATAATAGTCTTACGATTACTGATACATATCCGTAACGTTAAAACGCCACATGAAATCTTTATTTTTGCCTTTTTTCCTTTTTTTAATTGACCATTATTTCTTTTTATTTAACCCCGAGTGTGCGAATCTATACAAACAAAACAATTCATCCGTCACTATTTGAACAGGCCATTAGACAAAGATGTAATAGCCTACGATAAAACTTGTAAATGACCCCACAATTGAATTCTCCATAGGCTATTGATGCTATCAGTAACAAATTCAAACAAAATTTTTATGATAAAACATTTAGGATTTTATTATACGGGGATGTTATGGGAAAAAAGTAATATACCATTAGATCCCCACTTCAATGCTCTTTACAGATATAACAATCGCTGTCGTCATAATTACGTACCAGCCCTTCCTAACTAGATCAGATATAGTCTAAGGCTATACACAAAAGTTTGCTGATTGTATAGCTACTTCTTTTCAAATTGGCTTTATTTTGGTATCAACCAAGTTGTGACGAGAAATAAGTGCAAATATAAGGGCAAGCCCATAAAATTAACATATTTTTGTAAAAAAGTCTAGGGCTATATCTAGCCACCATAAGGAGGGGCGATTGGCTCAGACTCAATTGCGACGGCAGCGATTACCAGATTTGAGAAGAGCATTAAATGGTGACCTAGTGATATATTCTTTTTTCTATCTAATTTCTTCCCTACAATAGCCTTCATCGTAAATCAGCCACTGCTAGAACAGAATTGGCGTAATCAGAGGGTATCAACTACTTTAGAAGTAAAACAAGTTGTTTTTCTTCCTGGAAAAATTCTGCTTACGAACTAATAGCCTTTGCCAAAAAAAACTTTTCATTTCGTTTCTAAGAACAAATTAGAATTATTAACGAGAAACAAGCTAGATCCAACATGTCTTAAAACCTAATTGGTGTTTTGCAAGTACATAGCCAAAGTTTTCTTATTCCTATTGGGAATGTATAATCACACCTGATGACAAACAATCCAAAAGTCAACAAACAATTTGCACTATGGGTATTTTCTTAACTTTGTCTTAAACTATCATCACAATTATTGAAACTGACTAAGGACTAATAATCAAGATTCTTCAGAAGAAATACCCGCGGCGAGACTGCCCGGATACTCATGACGTCTATACTATGGTTACTTTCATTCATGTTCATAGTATGCGTATAAACAATTAAAAAAAAAAAAAACTTTTCCTACAGACAGAATCCATAGACGTGAAGGAGCATAGCCCCCATCAGTCAAAGATTTCTGCTTCAATTTTTGTATTTTGTAGCAATTTAAATATTTCCACTAAATGGGAGAGGCGGGGAGGGTAGGAAGTTTATACAAGAATTGGGAAAAGTAGCATCAAGCAGTAGCTGTTTTTTTTTTTTTTTGTTACTATTAGATGAAGCCTTCCTAGTTAATTTTAATTTTGACTGAACAAAGTAGTATTATATAGTTATTTAATTTGAATCCCATTAGCAATGATGAATTTCAATTTGAGCAATGAATGAATTTCAATTTAGACTCATTAGCAATGAGTCCAAAGGCGCATTCAGGATTTTGTTCGCAACGGGATAACAATAAATCTTTTAAAAACGACAAAATTTTTTGTTTATATGCATTTTCTTACGTTTTAGGAGTTGGAAAAAACTTCGGAGGGAGGGGTTTAAACCCCGTAGCTCATTTCACCTGACTATGGTCTTGTTCCTGTTTTTACAGCCTACATAGTATTCCCAAAACGGGTGTAGATTCGCCAGGAGGATTTAATTAAGGGAGGAGGGTAGAAATTAAGAAAATATATATGATTTACAAGGTATTATTTCTATCTTTGACTACAACGCCTCGTACTGTTACCTTTTATCCTATGAAACACTTCCCAATCTTATGCAAGCTGCACTACAGAGATGGCTCGAGATGCAATAGTTTAAAGAGTTTCTTGGGCAAGTAACCTGAGAAGACAACCCCATACCCCCAAAAAATCTTGAGAATTTCGTCCTATAATTTCTTATATTATCCATTCAATTCCCCAGTACTTTACTCTTATTTTTAAGGCGTTTCCCCTAAAGCCAAATCTTGTGTACCCACCCCCTCCCAACCCATATTTCCATGAGCACCCAAGCCAGAAAGAACCTAAGAAGTTTCGACTAAATAGAAAGAAAGTCTCTTTACTAAATTCTTAAAATAAATAAATAACGAATTGTGATGAATCGTGAATTAAAGCGACAAGTGGTACCAAAAAATTGGAAATTGGGGGTTACCAAAGGTTTTATGAAGGTAGTACCGTTCTCTAAATGTGTTTTGTGAAAACAAAAAATGAGTTAAGCAGCCCATTCCTGGCCCCGCCACCAGATATTTAGGCATCTACTTTAGGGGGCGGGATATGACTTTACCAGAAAACTTCGGACACCATAGGAGGTCATATCACCTATATATTATCTCCTTTGATTGACTTGTCAGCGGTTAGTAGAATATCAACAGGAATGGATAAACTAGGTTCATACAGCCTTGGAATCAAACGTAGATCACAGGAAATATGCGCCTACTTTTCCAATTAGACCAATTATCCGACTTGCGCTATCTGAGTCGAGCCGCGCTTTCCCTGACCATACACCTGTCATTCCCATCCACAAAAGGAAATTCAGGATGACTCAAAAATAAACAACCATGAAATATAAGAGATGGCAAACTAGACTAAAAATCTCTCAAGGTTATGCTGTGACGGATGACGGATGGCATTCAAATCCATACCCCGGCGAAAATCATTAGCGCACAAGTAGAGTAGCGAGATGGTCACACTGCAAAAGATATGCCCAAATATGTTGCTAACAAATAAAAGCTATATTTCAGGATTTGTAGAATTGTATAATCCAAATTAACGTGCAAATGCAGGTGGACGGTGCCGTACCAAAAGATAGCAGGTGCGGAATAGTTCTTTCTCAGTTTTTGTTAATCAAATTCCTTTCACCTTCACTTGATGAACTCTGAGGTTTCGTGGGAATCTAGGCCGACATTGACACGTTAATGAAAGGAGGTAGCCCCACGCACTTAGAAAACCATTTGACTTTATTTTTTACGTATATAGGCTATATATTTTAGCCAAATCGCTTGATTAGACACTAAACCTTGCAATTTCAAATGGATATTCCCTAGACAAGGATCAATGCATAAGCGACAGAAGAAAGATTTGCCTACCGAATATTAAGTGTTTTCGGGAGATAATCGGACAATGTCATGGGCGTAGGCAGCATCTTGTCTAGGGAGGGGAGCCGATTCTGTGATGGAAGGGGGACAGAAGTTATATAGGCACTCCAAAAGACCTCACATCGCCAGCAAGTTCTATCTTACCTTTTGATACCTTTATTCGTCAAAAATCACCAAAATCCAAAATCATAAATAATGAATTAGCTTCGACATTAATCTTCTAGGATTAAAATAATTTTATTATTTTCTTGTAATACTATAACATAATACACCCACTATCCTACTTCCAATTTCCAGAACACCTAAACACGAAAAAAACGATTTGACATAAATCACAAAACGGTTAGATAACTGCTTCTTGTTCTAGGAATTCAATTCAAAAGTTTAAATTTGGACGATATAAAATTTCGAAATTGATGTGTCTATATATCGGATCAAAAATCAATATTAATTATCGAAACATAAATATTAATATCGGAAACGATATTTGGAAATTTCTGCTTATTTCAAGCTTTTTCAACCATCTAGCAGTGAACATCCAACAGAAAAATTCCAACATACGAAAAGTTCTCGTTAATATCTAATGCAAACTTGAAGTTCTAGGGAAGACAGCGGCCCCCGAACCCCCATTCCCTACGCCCATGGACAATATGCATAACAAAAAGGAAATGAAACCTATTATTCTATCATATCAGCCAACATCAAAGAATGCTGGAAACTTCCCAACGAAGGAACTGATACATAAAAATCAGAATTAGCAATCCATCTTATTTTATAACTTTCTGTCATTTTTCTCTTTTTACTTAATCAATTTCACCTATGATGTGACCATAGTATGATGAAATATTAACTGTTTACAGATTGAACAAAATCGAGACATCTTCAAGTAATGCCATTCTCTAACGTCTCTTACAGAACACTGAACAAGACAAAACAGTTTAATATCCCTAGGAAGACGATGGATTCTATTTTCTTGAAAATCTTGGGACATGTATATAAATATCAGCTTTTTTCCCCAAAGTAAGGCATTTTATTTTAAGCAAAAACTCCAAATCCAGCTGTTTGGTAGCCAGCTAACTGAATAGTGCTTCTTCCGCACATGATTCTGACCTAGAGTAAAGGATTTCTAGACAGCTAGAAAAGGACAGTCTTTACATGACAGATCCATCCCCGTATGAAAAATTATATAGAAAATGCTTCTTTTTTCTTCTTTTTTTGTGAAACTCTCCTAGTAATATAGTTTTGAAAGGAAAATTGATATATTTCATCAAAATAAACTTTAGAAATTCTCACTAAAATCATGTCCTTTCATCTTCCAGAAGCTCTATTTACACGAGTCTTATTCAAGGCCAGAAACTGGAATATAATGTGCCCGCGTCTTTACTTGACCAGCAGGAATATCAATTTTAAAAACAAACAAATTCCGTATCAGCAATAAGGAGCCATTGTTTCTTTTAAATAGGCAATTCTCTATGAATAGGCCTACTTTAAGATCTGGGTGTTATTATTTAAAGTAACCAAACGGATGAACTTATAGATAGATTCTTTTTAAGATAAAAAAAAAGTCCCGCTTTGAACATCAGATAAAGCAAGTTGTTAATCTTGCAAAAGCATTCTCCTTCTAAATTAGCAACAATAAAAACAAAACTTTGATCTTCAATAACTATTATTATTTTGGGACGGAATCGCTGAAATGAGTCGAAACTAAGACCGTAAACAGGATTTTTGCTCGGGGGGGGGGATAAAAGCTTTTAAAAAGCATCAATATTTGTTTATATGCATTTTTTTACGATTTTACAAGTCTGAGAAAATTTTCATGGGGGAGGGTCACTTCCCTCCGGATACAGCCTTGGTCAAATCACAGGTTAAAATGGTTCATTGCCTCCAATCTTGGATTATCAAACTAACTCCATTTAAAGATGCCCAGATAGTGCTTTGAGATTCAACTTTGTTTAGTTGTTTAAAAAATAGGTTTCAAAATTAATTTTTTAATTTACTTCCAGGTTTTCGTTTTCTGATGGACGTATATACGAGATTTTGCAGTAAAAATGTGTCCGAACTAGGTTTTGGCTGTGGATACCGGTGAAATCAGTTTTCACCATAGATCAGATACAAAATTCTGACAGCACAACTTGACCCACCATACAGAGATTAGGGGAGGTTCAGTAACTGATATGTGACAAAATATAATTCAAAAAAAAAATCGCATTAATGGTTACATTTTGAATGTTGACCCGATTTAGAACTATATAATAGTATCCTAATGGACACTTTTCTGTGTCATTAAAAATAAGACAAAAAAAGCTGAAAAATGAAGACTAACTTTCTCTTTTAAAGCCTCGCCAGTCATATCACTTAGACGCAAGATAAATCTCAAAGCTAGACTCTCAGAAGGTCTGCATTATAGTAGACCCTCATTAACTAAATAGTAGATCATTAACAATTCAAATCTGAAAAACTGAATGGCATACCAACCAACCTTGTAATGCCTCTGAGTCATTTCGGCAATCATGAATAAATTAATTAATGTAGAAGGATAACACAATAAATCATTTCGATAGAGCCATTCTTATTTGGTAGGTTTAATGTTGGTTGCTTTTATTTTGTTGAAGGCATTAATCAACATTTAATTCATGACAAAGCAATTTTCATCCACCACGTGTGCCCGCTTGGCGTTTATAGTCAAGTTCGAAAAGCTCTTGGCCCTTTTTAGGGAAAAAATTATTTTTTATGGCACACAGTGGCATTAGACGTCACTCTGTTGAGGTTTTTCAAGATGTAGGGCTCAAAATTTACCATATTAAGAGTTCGGTCCTAGAAATTCGATCGGCTTTCTTAGAATTTCCATCTTCCAGCAGATTGACCCTCTTTGGCCGAATTTTGATGTTTTGAGACACAAAATGGCAGTAAACACCACATTGTTGATGTTTTCAAGATGGGGGGAGGCTCAAAACTTCCCGTATAAAGTTAAGCCCTGAAAAATCGATTAGTTATCTTAAAATTTCAATCCTAAGCAGATTTACCCTCTTTGCCCCAATTTTGATATTTTGTGAAAAAAATGGCACAAAACGTCACGCAGCTGTGACACGATCTCTCGTTGTTTAAAAACGCACTAGATATTGCGATTTTCTTTTAAATGACCTCTCCTCCATCATTTTACGACCAACGGTTCGACATGATCACTTTGTGATTAAAAAAAAGAAAAAAAAAGGGAGACACGTCAGTGCTTCTAACGCAGGAAAGTGATCTTTATTATTGCTGAAGGTGGTGCGATTGCAGTTCCCCTCCATAAGATTTCTAGCCATGGTGGTCCCAATCGTGTACTTTTCACTGTGATCCGATGCTAATTTCGAGGGGTTTCAGGTTCATTTTAAAAATTTCAACAAAATCGTGTCACAATAAACTTTTACAACTGAAATCGATCGAAATAGTTGACTTCCTGAATCAGCTTCAAATTGCAATTTTTCTCACTATATTAATTTTTTTAGACCCATTTTTAAATTTTAGGCAACTATGGGCCGTGGCCCTTTACTAGGTTGCAGCTTCCGGTACAACCATGATTACGTCTGAGGCACATGTGGTAGGAAAAATTATAGGCTACATTCCCCACCCCAATGGTTAACCGACAATACCAGCAACCTATTTTCTGTTGGCCCATAGAAATAAGTGTTGAGAAACAAAAAATTTTAGCTAGCAACTCTCAAAACTGTACTAATCGAAGACACACACGCACACAAACTAAGATCGAAAAAAGCATAGCCAACAAGGCTAGCATGTTCCTGCATTAAAAATAAAATGACGAATGGACTCTATCAACATTTCTAGCATTGAAACTGGCAATGCTGCTTAGCTGGATTATAAGTTTGCAGAAAACTAACAGTGCAATGCAACTGAAATTTTGGATATAATAGATAGATATTTGAATGCAACGATGTATGAATTTTGTTGCTTAGTTAAAAAGGGATTATTGAATCAAGATCGACGAAAGTACTAAAGCAATTGCTGCAATAAACACGTATAATCTTCCTTTGTCAACAAACAAGGTATGTAAGACGAAAAGCCTGTCTCTTAAAAATGATACCACCCCCCCACTCATACCACCAACAAAAGTTGAAGAGATCTCTAGCTACAAATATGGTCAGAAGTTGAATTGAAAGAAAAACTAAACAACATTTTAAGAATAGCCCAACGTAAGAAATAAACATGGATAATCCTATGTGCATATAGAACGTCGGTTATAAATTTGGGTAGCATTATTTGTAATAGAGAGCTTGCAGAGAGAAGATAGCTTAAAGAACTTAGTCAAGGGCGCTAAGCTTCGTTTTATTTTGAAAGTTGGGATTTACATAAACATCAAGCTCGGAAAAAATCAACATCGTCTTTTAGGCTAGACTGTCTGTAGGTATTTTTAAGAAACCAAAAAAGGATTATGCCTTTAGCCATGCCTCTATTATTTTCCAGTAGCCTGCTAGTGCAACAAAACAAAAAAGCATAGAGCATTGCTATCCATGCAAAAACAACCGTCTTTATTTTTCATGGCGAGGGACAGTCAATGACTCATCAACGGGTTTACGATGATGGCGGATTAAATGCGGTACTTTTTAATTGGATTTGGCAACATCATATTTAAAGATTTTGGACTCTTTTTGAAATTCTCCAATTTTGTTTCCATAACTACAATCACTGTCCTGTTGAATGCCTGCAATAATCTTAGGCAGCGCTATTTATAGTGATCGTATAAACTTCGGAAGAGGATCTTTGGATAGGTAATCAAAATTTCTAGTGCCCTTCTTAAGATTCAGAATGAACAGAGGGCGGATACCCCCCCCCTCCATACTTCAAATTTTCCCGAAGTACATCTGATAAAAATTTTGAGATGGTCATTTGTTATCTTAGAAACTTCGAAAAAAGCTCATCCGATTGGAAATTGAAAGGGCTAGAGCCCTTTTTAATAGTCAAAAGTGATTGGAGGGCAAGTAACCCCCCTCTGACGCCAACCATTTCCTCAAACATATCCAATCCAAATTTTTAGATACCCATGTTGTTCAACGTAATTGAAAGGTCCGGAAATTATGTCTCAGGGCAAGGGTTGTAAGTTATGACCTGGGGCAAATAAGGTATATATATATATATATATATATATATGTATATATATATATATATATATATATATATATATATATATATATATATATATATATATATGTATATATGTATATATATATATATATATATATATATATATACATATAATATATATATACATATAATATATATATATATAATATATATAATATATATATATATAATATATATATATATATATATATATATATATATATATATATATATATATATATATATAGAAAAGGTGATCGTATAAACTTCGGAGAGGGCTTATTGGATTGGTAATCAGAAGTTCTAGTGCCCTTTTAAGATTCAAAGTGATCAGAGGGTTTATTGAATTGTGCGCTTTACTGAATGAAATACGTTTGGAATGTTTTCACCTTTCTTACTTTCACAAATGAAAAATTATCAAAAACTTAAGGAAGAAATTTCAGTATATGCCAATTAAACTGACAATCCATGGTAATTTGCTTGTTTTTTTCTTCAGTAAAGCGCAAATTGTGTTCTGGTCTTGAGAAGGCATAGGGGTTATCAGCCCTACTCATGTCAATTTTTGCTCTTTTTGAGTTTGAATCGGCTTTTTATTTTAATTTCTGTTCGTTTTGAGTCTCATTTATTTATTGATAGTGATTTGTGGTAGTTTTATGCTTGGACGATTATTTGACTTCACGTCTGCTCATTCTTGGCTTAATGGAGCTCTTTACTTTTCTTTGAAAAACTTGTATGTTGGAAAGAGTTTTCTAAATTAAATTCTACTAGAAATGACCGCCAATCGGATTTTTTTTTCTCAACAGCTTGTTGAAAATGCGTCTAAAAAATAATTCGGATATTATGGGTCACGGTTCACTTTTTACAAGACTGCTACTACTGCTACAACCATGAGGGAGACCATAAACCTCCAGTTATATTTTTTAACGATGGTATTAACAACTGAGCAATTTTTAGATATCCTAACCCTCTCCAGCCTGGAAATGGCAGCAAAAGTTTTTGGTGGGGTATGGCACTTCACATTAGTGCTATCGAATAATGAAAAACCCGTAGACACGATTATTAGCTTTCAAATGAACTATTATCTATCTCTCAATGGTCTTCTAGTAACATTGTAGTGTCGGCGGGAAAAGAGGACATATCAATGGTACTCAAGCAAAAAAAATGCGATTTTTGTTGTTTCTTACGATGAAGAACAGTTAGTCTATTTCCTAGGATTTCCAATGATAGTGAATTAGGCTGTAGTTTTTATTCCTGATTTGACGCCATGTTTGAGGGGTTTCGGATTCTTGTTTTTATTAATTCCGACGAAAATGTAACATTAATACTAATTATCATTACAAAATTTAAATAATAGTTAATATTTTCGAAGAAGTTTTAATCAGAAAATCTCTCTCACAAGCCAGTTTTCTTGAAATGTGTTATTCAGTTTTCTTTCACTAAGAGCCACGGTTCGCTCTTTTCTAATATCGTTCCCAACTAATAACTATATTTACAATTAACATAGTATAATTTTTAAAGTTATATAGGATGGAATTTAAAATCTATATTTTATTATCATATCATAAAATTTACACTTTAACGGTGAACAAAAAGTTATCAGTAATCGCATAAACCGACAAATAAATAGTTAAAAAGACAAAAATCCGTAAATTGGATGAAAATGGCCTTTACACTCGGCAATCCGAGCGAAGAAGAATATTATAGCCGAAATGGATGAGTTTGACCCATTCGAAGTCTAAAACCTATTCCTTATGTCGGATAAAACGAATTTGATTTATTTTCAGTCTGTCTTTTTTCTTGTGTTGAATTGAATATTATTGTTCAAATACAGTATAAACCAGTTTTAATATAACCCTGAGAATACTAGAACAATAATAAAAACAAAATCGGCACATGAAATCGATCATCCATAAATATGCTGGGCCCATTCAATTAAGTAACGTGTAAAACCCAACTGGGTCAAAACCCTTCTCGGCTGAATAGATTGAGCTAATCTGCGGTGGAAACGGTGGCGGCAATAAAAACACAACAATTGAATACCGCTCAATTCTATTTTTACCTATAAAGCCAATATAATGGATATTTATTCACATCAATGTTAACTTGATTTTTGTAAACTGGCGGTGTGCGCATGATTTGTTTTTTCTTTCAATGAAAACAAAAAATTACTTAAGAGACACGAAGCTATTTTGATTAAAAAAAAAAGATGAAGACATCGAGATAAAGATTTAACATTACTTGGTACAAAACTACTAAAAGTTGTAAATAGACATCCCCCACCTCTTGTACACTCCCCTTCCCGGCCGCTTTATTAAGTGAAAAGTAAAAAAAACGCAAAAAAAAACGAATAAAACAGTTATATTTTCATGCAAGTAATTGTTCTTTATTAAGTGTAACTTCTCAAAGATGGCGGTGATAATTTAGTTGCACAAATATCGTAGGATAGTTGAAGGCGGTAGGAAATAAAACCAATATTAAATGCTGTATCTTAACCAAAACTCAGGCTGACTTCTTCAGTTTCATCGCCTAAGTTACACTAAGATATTTTTGTAAGATTTACTATCTGTATAAAATAATAAAAAAAAACTAATTTGAAAAAGAAGGTTTTACTTATGGAAGTAAAGAAGCAAGTTGAAACTTAAAACAAAAAAAATTAGTACTCGGCAGAAAACACAAGAAACGTGTTCGAATAAACTGACGCCTGATACTTCCCAATTTTGTAGAATTCAAAAATTTAGCGCTTTACTGAAAACTGGGCTTGGTCGATTTTTTTTTTTTTTTTTTTTAAGAGAATTATATAACAAAATTCAAGGCTTCGCAGTCTATGCAACCTATTTTTGAAAAACATTTTCAAATAAATTGGGTCGTGATATTTCTCTATATTTTCAGGATTCTGATAAACTAGCGCTTTACTGAAATTTAAGTTTGCTGAGTTTTTCAGAGAATCAAAATTGTATAGCAAAATTTATTGACTTCGTGGTCGGTGTATAAGACTGTTGAGAGCTTTATAAATTGGTCTTTAATTTTCTGCAGGCTAGTGAAGGATTTTATACTTCTAACTCTGTTTTTCTGCGTCAGTTTTGTGTTTTCAGTAAAGCGCTGGTTTTTCAGACCTTTACAAATACAGGGGAATATCACGAACCAGTTTATCTGAAATAGTTTTTTTTTAAACATGTTGCATAAACTACATGGCGGCAATGTGTGTTCATTGTAAGTTTCAACTTCGCTCTTCACTTTTATCTGGAAGTTTTTTTAATTTATTATTTTTAAATGAATTTGGTCATTAGGATAGCTTTATTGTAGCAAAGCTGCAGTATCAGATTGGAACCTTATTGCCACTGAGCAGCAAACCGAAAAGTTCAGGAGTTCAACAGGTAACCTGGTTTTTCGCAGCACGTAAAAGAAGAAAATCTGGAACAGGAATTTTCCAAGCTTCAAGTAGTGAAACTACGATACAGGATTAGAAATTAATCGATATACAAAAACAGGAAAGATAAAAAAGTCTAGTTTTCATAATAAATTAAAGGCTTTTTTCTATTCCTTGTTTTTAACGTGAAAAATAAGGATAAAAGGAACCGATAGGAGATTCAAACGAAATAGGAAAACAATTACAAGATTTGGCAAAATTTAGAAGAAAGAGCTTTCTGACAAAAACACCTTTTTAGTCTTGTACGAAATTGCATTAAAATTGTTCTTCGAAGTACCAAGGCCATTAAAATAAAAAAATAATAATAAAAAAGACAAATAATAAAAAACAAAATAAAAATAAAATTATTTCTCGTCTATGGATGTATCTTTGGCCTATTCATCCCTGAAAGCCGTGATTTCTACGACTTTTCCTTTGCTTGTTTTAATATTGTAAAGTTTTAAGGGCAGTGCCATATTTTCCTCAGTGTTGCCACGTTAACCGTCAAAATAAATAAGCAATCTAATTAGTTAAATTTGACGTTCTTCGGTGTATAAAATTAAAACACCTACTGGTTCCCAAAGACATCTACACCTTCAAAGGAAAGCCCGACTTTCTTGGGCTGTTTGCTCAATATGGCCTTACCTTATTTGTCGCTGATTTTTCACCCATTGTTCTTTTCAAACTTCATGTCTGATATTACCAACAAAAGCTAAGAGCTCATATGGCACTTGTGACAGGGTCGGAAGAGCCAAAGAGCCAAGAGCACATATGGCATGAGCTCTAGCAAAATTCTAAGAATCAATAGATTAATTTAAAAGGAAAATCAGAGGCTTAATGCCGGTCAGGATTTAAAATGAGAGCTCTGAGACACGAGGTCCTTCTAAATATGAAATTTCATTAAGATCCGATCACTTCTTCGTAAGTTAAAAATACCTCATTTCTTCGAATTTTCAGAATTAACCCTCTCCCCAACTCCCCCAAAGAGAGGGAATCCGTTTCGGTTCTGTCTATTATGTATCTAGGACTTGTGTTTATTTTTCTCATCGAGTTTCATCCCGATCCCTCCACTCTAAGCGTTTTCCAAGATTTTGGGTTCCCCCCTCCAACCCCTCATTGTCACCGGATGCGGTCGGAATTTAAAATATGACCTCTGAGACACGATATACTTCTAAATATCAAATTTCATTAAGATCCGGTTATCCTTTCGTAAGTTAAAAATGCCTCATTTTTTTCTATTTTTCAGAATTAACATTACCCCCACTCCCCCCAGATGGTCCAATTGGGGAAATGACTATTTCTAATTTAATCTGGTCTGGTCCCTGATACGCCTGTCAAATTTCATCATCCTAGCTTATCTGGAAGTGCCTAAACTAGCAAAACCTGGACCGACAAACCGACAGAATTTGCAATCGCTATATGGCACTTGGTATTTACCAAGTGCCATAAAAACTGTAAAACTGCACGTAGATGCCTTTTCATTAAAAACTGATGTACCAATTTCTTCTTTTTTTAGATGTAAAGGGTCTTATAAGTTTTATATGTAACAAAAAAAAAAATAAATAAAAAAAAAATCAGATTTCATTTCCACTATCCTTGGTACTTCAAATATTTAGATTGTTTCTAACCAGTCTAGGTTCACAATTATGCGAAAATCAAATTTTAAAAATTACTACCCAAAACTCAGATTGTATTAAAAAACTTTGAATACATTTTCGGATTATGTGAATAGTTATGTTGTTTAGAATCATACAGTAACGTAATCAACAATACTTTCGAAGCCAGGCTCTGCTCCCCAATGCAAAAAACTTTTCTTTTCTAATATTATTCATGTAGCCTAACACGCCTTTTTCAACCATGATAATTTATTTCAGAAGGCTGGGGGACACAAAAAAAAGAAATATCGCAAATAATTCAGGAAACCCAAATCCACAAGTATTCCGGAAAGCAGGTTAAGGCTTCCCCTGACTTAAATTCCTTCTTTTTAACCCAAAAACTAGTTCAAGTATGGTAGAACAAAGCAAAAAAAAAATCAAGCCTGTTCTTTGGAAGATAACCTTAAGTAAGAAGCACAAACTATTTGCATTCCCTTCAGTAACCCAATGTTCAAAAATTCCTGAATTAATGAAGACACGAAAAAAGAGGGAAAACCTGATTTTAAAGCTTATGAGAGCATCTTTCCCCAAACTGGTTTCCAACTATGCAACCGTCTTTACAGACTATCTTTTTACTTTCATTTGAATAGTGAATTTTAATTAGACACAGCTCTTTTAAAACAATATAACCTACCAAATGGATTCAAAATTCTTTGCTTTTTTATTGTTTCTAGTTGGAGCATTATGGTTTTTTCTGGAGAAGAAGGGAAGGAGTCTTGAAAGGACAAGAAATATGATTTGGGCCGCAGTTCTTATAAGGGAGTTCCTTAAGACCAATCTTGAAATTTAGAATTTTCCCTTCCAAAAACGTCCGATTTCTTCAGGTGTAAGTTGCAGCCTCTGTTGCCACAAGAGTTTAGCTAAAACACTGTCTATCATCTAAATTCCAAAGCTTCAAAGAACACACATTTTTGGAGATAAGATTTAAATTACTAACAAATTTTAAAATATTAAAGCAAAGAAACCATTGATTTGAATCAGGACAAAATTAAATTTGATAAAACACGAAGTTTTATAATTTATGTTAGTGTCATAATGCTTTTGTGCTCCTTAACTAGCGCAAGCTCTCATATTTACTTATTTCTAATAGAATATATCTATATGCATGTTGGGTCAAAATTTTTAATCTGATAATCTTAATCAACATTTTGCCATATTCGTTTCGTAAGGAAAAAATTTTCATTTTCAACTTAAAATCAAACCCGCCTTAATTTGGCGTGTTACAACTGTTTTAGTATTATTCTTAGAGTCTTGATGTTATAAAAGCTTCCAGGGTTGATTCTAAGACAGAAGTGCTCTAAAGCATAAGCGGCGCTAATATCCATCAGCAATATTCAGTGATTTCACGTTGCCATTTGAGAAAATGAGCAGCCTAATGTACCCTCATTTATTAATGGTCGGCTCAAAAAGTCCACAAATCACAAACCAGTTTACATACAAGGAATTAGATAATACATAGCAATATAAAAGCCCTTTGTTTACAATTTCCTAGTCAAGATGCCGTGCATGTTAACGATTAAATAAAAAAAAACAAGTTTTTTTAACGGGAAGTAAGGAGCGACATTAAAACTTAAAAACGAACAGAAGAAGGGGCTGCTTCCTCATCAACGCCCCGCTCTTTACGCTAAAGTTTGACTCTTTCTCTTAACTCTACTTTTTAAAACAGTAAAAACTTTAGCATAAAGAGCGGGGCGTTGATAAGCACCTAAGGCACCCCCCCCCTTACCCCAGATCAAAACTAAGGAAATCAAAACTTAAAAAAAAAGAAGATTACTTAGCAGATTAAGCATACATTAAAAGACATTCTTGTATCAAAGAAACTTCATTAGAGCACTCAAACTTCATTAGAGCTCACGATTGAAGGCATTTTCCTCTTTTATTCTTCCCGTACATTGAATTCGCTCAATGATTGTAATTTGTACTCTTATTAAGTAATTATTAGCATGATTTTGTTTATCAACAAAAAATGAGTCTTACTGCAGATTAGTTCTTAAACAAGCAAAAGAAAAAAAAAATCATATCAGACAATAACAAGTCAAGAGTCTAAATGATTTGATAAGTTTCCAAAGGATTTACTTGTCAAGTGAATGTAACCACAAGAACAAATTAAATTACGTTCTCAGCAAGAATCCATCTTTAATCTTCTTTACTCATTACTTTTATTTTTACAAATCCTTCCACATCTTAACAGTGAAAGTGCCTTCCGGTGTAGACTAAAGTTCAAGAGTCATACAATACAGTAATTTTAAGGGTTGATGATGAATACGGCGGATTTTTAATCATTTATGACTAAATTAAATTTCACTCTCGTCGTCAGTATAATCTGCTGACGATAGGCGTTTTTGTAAAAAAAAAAAAAAAATAATGCGTGACCACTCTCGGGAGAATCTCTAAAAGTGAAAAACACACGACAAAAGGGCAGAGTTCAAGATCACAGGATTGTGTAGTTTCTTTAACAACGACGGCGTTTACGTAAAGCACCAATCTAAACACCGAAATCTATGCAATCACCATTCTCTTTATTCTCTTTTCCCATATGCTCTCTTTATTTTCCTTCAATTTAGCACAGCCTCGCTTATGTTGTGCTATTGATTAAGAAATGTATAAAATTGTTCTACTACTACTACAACAAAACTGGTCAACTTGGCTAATTAAAAAAAAAAAAGTCCTCTATGCTGCAACCACGAATTCCCAGCTAAGGTTACGTTTGCAAAAAAATTGTTGTAGTGAATTATAATCAGTTCAACCGACTCCTGTCCAGAGGAACTTCACAAACCCTTCCTCGCCAAATAAAATGACTAGCACGGTGTTCACCATAATGTCTTTCCTTTTTTTTTATGCAACCTACCCATCCTTCAAATCCCCCTCACTGGCAGAATAAGTTCCTGCATACCCGCAGGCACTTCTACGCCTGTTTTGAATTGTTTTCTTAGTTTATATACTTACTAACGATCGAAAAAAGTACTCCTTGTTTAAAAGGAATCGCATATAAAATACTTAAGAAACTTGAAATAAGCAGGAATCAGAGCTGGAAGATGTGCCAAACCAAGTAGACAGACAGTAAGAAATAAGGGGATGGATATGTACTCAATCTATCTATATATATAAAAATAAGTTGTCTGTCTGTGTGTCTGTCTGTCAGGTGACGTCATGTTTCTGTGTCGACTGACGTCATGAAGTTAGTTGTCGTCATTTTTGCTATGACGGTGACGTCATTAACGGTATTTAAGACATTTGTTCACGGAAAAATGTTTAATTGTAAAATGACTGAAGAACCTACAATGGCAACAGCCGAGGAAGCTTCTCAAAGAGTTTATGCCAAAAAACTTGCTGCTGATAGAGAAAGTAAGAAAAGAAAGCGTTCCGAGGAATCACAAGAACAGCAAGAAAACAGGCTTGTAGCTGATAGAAAAAGTAAGAAAAGAAAGCGTGCCGGGGAATCACAAGAACAGCAAGAAAACAGGCTTGCGGCTAAAGAACGCAAAACCGCGCAGTTAGATGAAAATCCACCTGGACAGCGAGAGTCAAAACATATCAAAACTGAAAATGATAGCGATGATGATTGGGTTTGGGATTTTGACTTGGATAAGGTCATCAATGCCTACCAGATTTAAGTTAAAAAAACCAAGGTTCGTCGATATGTACTTCATAGTGACGCTGAAAAATAAAGAAGAAAAAGAAAACTGAAAAAAGAAAAAAGGTAAAAAACTAAAAAAAAAACTAAAAAGAAAAAACACTCAAAGAGAAATTACAGACCGGGACACAAATGACGACCGAGACAGAGGGAATATAAGTGACGACCGGGAACCTCAAAGAGAAATTACAGACTGGAACACACGGACACAAATCACGACCGGGACACAGGGAATATAAATGACGACCGGGACACAGGGACACAACTACAACGGGGACGCCGGGGGCACAGGCGGGATATATAAATGACGACCGGGACACAGGGATTGTTCGAATAGAAATTACAGACCGGGACACCGGGACACAAATGACGACCGGGACACCGGGACACAGGGAATATCAATGACGACCGGGACACTCAAAGGGAAATTACAGACCGGGATACCAGGACACAAATTACGACCGGGACAGAGGGAATATAAATGAAGACCGGGACACAGGGACACATCATTAGAATAATGAGGTATAGATCTGAATACGGATTGTTTTTCCCATGGACAATTATAAGTTGCATGTTCAACAGTCAGTAAACCTGACAATCTATTTATATGCACAGACAATGGGACAGCGAAGAATGTTGTATATTCGCATGTTTTACGTAGTTAAAAACATATATTTATATCTATCTCTATTCACAGGTTGGACACAGGGACACAACTACAATGGCGCGTAACGACTTACGCGCGCGGGGGGGCTTGGGGGGCGCGAAGCGCCCCACCAACTAGGTGTTGGGGTGGCGCGAAGCGCCACCCCAACAGCTAGTAAAGAATAATAATATGTGAATACCATTAAAATGGGAAAGCAAATATGATCGAGACTTGCATTCAGACAAGAGATATTTTCAAAATAAAAGCCGTGAATACAAAAGCTAAAATAGGAACAGATGCTTCACAAACTAATTCAAATACGTTTTTATTATGCTACTTCCATAAACTTCGGCATACAAGTTTTTAAATAGGCAAAATAAACTAAAAAGAAAAGCTTATTAAATGCCTGGACGTATAGGGTACCTGTCTGGAGGCTCTATAAGCATAGAGGCCCATTAGAAACATAGAAAGAAATTATTTCTGCAGGGATCACATTTTGAGAGGAAGGGAAAAATTGGTAAAAACTACAAAAGTACATGCAAATTATAGAGGCAACCGTAAAAACAACGAATTTCGATGGTGGGCGTGTACCATGGGAGCATGCTAATTTGTGACACTTGAGTAACTTCAACAAGTACCTTGTCAACCGCCTTTCTTCAAATGTTTTATTTCAAGGATAAACTACATTTTCCCTCGGTAATTGTGCTATTTTCCAATATTGATAAATTAATTTCCTTTCAACTCTAAAGTCAATATAAAGCGCCAACAGAAATAGCCTATTGTGATGAAATTCGTACATATAATATATATATATATATATATATATATATATATATATATATATATATATATATATATATATATATATATAAATAAGTTGTCTGTGTGTGTGTGTGTGTGTCTGTCGAGTGACGTCATGTTTGTGTGTCGACTGACGTCATGTTTTCGACTGACGAAATTACAGACCGGGACATCGGGACACAAATGACGACCGGGACACTCAAAGAGAAAGCGACCGGGACACAAGGAATGTTCGATTAGCAATCACCATCAACAAAGTACCGGGACACAAATGACGACCAAGGGACACAGGGAGTATAAATGACGACCAGGACATAAGTAAAAAAAAAAACTAAAAAAAAACTTTAAAAAAAAGGTAAAAACTACAAAAAAATTAAAAACTAATAAAAAAACTAAAAAAGCTAAAAAACTAAAAAAAAAAAATGAAAAATAAAGTAGAAAAATAAAACTAAAAAAAATAAAAAAAACTAAAAAGAAAAAAGAAAAAAAAACTAAAAAAAAGTAAAAACCAAAAAAAAACTAAAAAGAAAAAAAAGGGGAAAAATACAAAAATTTATTTCATCATATACCATTTCAAAAACGAATGTATATACAGACCGGGACACAAATGACGACCGGGACACAGGGAATATAAGTGACGACCGGGACACAACTACAACGGGGATGCCGGGGGGCACAGGGGGATATATAAATGACGACGGGATACAGGGAATGTTCGATTAGCAATCACCATCAACAAAGCTCAAGGGCAATCATTAGAATCATAAGGTATAATTAAAAAAACTAAAAAAAGGTAAAAAACTAAAAACTAAAAAAAAAGACCAATTCAAAAACGAATGTATATACAGACCGGGACACCGGGACACAAATGACGACCGGGACACAAAGAATATAAATGACGCCCGGGACACTCAAAGAGAAATCACAGACTGGAACACCGGGACACAAATGACGACCGGGACACAGGGAATATAAATGACGACCGGGACACAATACAACGGGGACGCCGGGGGGCACAGGGGGATATATAAATGACGACGGCGACACAGGGAATGGTCGATTAGCAATCACCATCAACAAAGCTCAAGGGCAATCATTAGAATCATGAGGTATAGATCTGAATACGGATTGTTTTCCCATGGACCATTATATGTTGCATGTTCAAGAGTCGGTAAACCTGACAATCTATTTATATGCACAGACAATGGGACAGCAAAGAATGTTGTATATTCGCAAGCTTTACGTGGTTAAAAACATATATATACATATATATATATATATATATATATATATATATATATATATATATACATATATATATATATATATATATATATATATATATATATTCACAGGTGGGACATAGGGACACAACTACAATGGCGCGTAACTAATATGGCGCGTAACGACTTACGCGAGCGGGGGGGGGGGGCTTGAGGGGGCGCGAACTAGGTGTTGGGGTGGCGCGAAGCGCCACCCAAATAGCTAGTGTATATATATATATATATATATATATATATATATATATATATATATATATATATATATATATTCTCCTGAAAAAAAATTAATTCATGTGCATGTTCTTGATTATTCCCCTCGCCCTAATTAGTCGGTGATACCACACAAAACGTAGACCAAAATAAAACTAATCAGGAAGCATTGCAATCAACGCTAGGCTTCAAAAACGTCTACCTTCAATTTTTTAAATTAAGGTGTGGTATTCAAATGAAAGGATCAGTAATTTCCACCTCATCAATTATAGCGAAACTCGCACACAAATTTAATTACATAATCTGTCAGTCGTAGCCGGTTGACCCGCATCATGGCCCATTCTTTAATACGAATCGGATTAGTCAAACCCGACGGGATTTCAGGCGCGAAAACTCAAGGGACTTCCCATCTTCCGCGTAGGTGCACCCTATTTTCTAAGTCTGACCATGCCTTTAATCCTGCCTATAATCCTGTATGTGGTTTCAGCTTTTCCTGGTGTTGTAAACTGAACATCACGTCTATCAAGATAATATTTTTATTTGGGACATTTCTGCAAATCAAAATTTGCAGCTAGACTTGATTATACCAAAAAAACGTATAAATTTAACATAATTTAAAAATAGAGACTTATCTCAAAAACAAAACATTAATCATGTGTAAGTTTCACTGAAATATTCCTTTTTATATCTAACATATTGTCTTTTCCTCTGACGGACCTTTATTATGCCTTACATTAATTTCAGTTAAGTAAGCGAAAATCGTCTACAAGATCAGGAAACCAACAGCAACTATTCTAGCCGCGTTAGAAATAGTTTCCAAACATTTATGCAACCCTGTTCTTCACATAAATGCATATTGAGTCACCAAGTGCGCAGCCCCTTACGAGAACCATCATCTGTCATACCAGAAATCTTTTCAATCTCAAGCACCAATGGATAGAATGCTGGGAGATCTACCTGCTGAAGAACAGGTGATAAACCACCGGTCCTTGGCAAAGGAGAAAGTATTTAATGTCCATCTCTTGACGAATCTATTGACACAAACCCGTGAACCGAAATGGATGGATCTACAACAGAGAGATAACCTACAATTTACTGTGACGAAATCTACTTTTAATAATACTGTGGCATTATTCATACGCAGGTTACTTATTTAAACTTTTATTTTAGTTTTAAAGAAACATCGTGGGAAATTCACGTTTATGAGAAAAAAAATCTAAAAGTAGCATTTTCTAAATAGTTACCACCTTGCACTTTCAAAGACAAGTAATGACGATACTGAGAGGAAAGCAAATGATTAAATCTAAAATAATTCACAATTAGGGAAACTTGTTAAAGTTAAATTCATTTTATTCCAATAATTTATTTCCATCTTTATAGCTATTGGAGCCTTTTATTCTACAGACAAAACATGTTCTATCAAAATAATCGGCACAAAAATATGTGTTGCCTAACCTGTTGTTCGAGCTAAGAAAATACATTTGAACCTTTCAAATTAGAAAAAAATGTCTTCCAATAGGACAATAATCGATTCGCCATGTTCCTTTAGGAAACCCCTCTAAGTTAAGCTTTGCCAATACAACTTGAACGCTTATTTGGCAAACCTCTGTAAGATTCAACACTAGCCACACATTCATCTAAATTGAAAGCAGAGCGTGCAATCGCTCCAATGGAGTCAAACTATAAAAGGCTATTTTTGCCATTTATCCCTTAGAAGTTCGATAGAACAGTGGAAAGCTACAAGAGAGATTGGAACACACCTGCCGGGCTTTAAAAGCTAGTCCAAGTCGGTAGAAAAAACTTAGCTAGTGCCACATCATTCTTACCAGACGGATTCGCGTCCCGATTATACTTACATGGATTAATTTCTTACGAACTAAAAACGGGGTAACCCGCGAAAATTATCCTTAGTAACAAGTTCAGACATATTGGGAAAACGGTCTCGTGTTGTATAAGCGGATATTTTTCCTACAAAAATATTACTCTGAAATTTATAGACGCAGAAAGTAAATTTAAGAAAAAAGTTTTTTTTTCAACAGGAAGTAAGGAGCAACTTTAAAACTTAAAACGAACAGAAATTATTCCGTGTATGAAAGGAACTGACCCGTTCAAAAAGCTTCTCATTCTAATTAAATGGCCCTTGTGTTTCAGGGTCATTCTTTAAAGATTGGGACAAAAGGTAAAAAATTAACGTAAAGAGCGGGGTATTAAGGAGGGGCAGTTTTGATCGTTTCTCAAGTCATGTCAGAAACAACTCGTACGTGAAGAATTTTCCCTTAACCCCTCCCCCCAAAAAAAATTAAAAATTTCTTCCGTGGAAAAATTTCCCCAAACGAAATTCTGCTGGTGATAATTCCCCTATAAAGATTTCCTTCAGTGGACCCTCCGCCGCCCCATGGAAAAATTCCCAAGAGAATTCCAACCCCTCTGAAAATTTCCCTGGACAATTCCAGGAGCATATCCACATGTAAAATGAAATCACCAAAGAGAAAGTAAGACAAAACAAATTTCGAACATGAATTATGGCAAATTTAGTGGAAAAAAGCAGCTCAAACTAATAGAAACGAAAAGCACAACATAGTGCTATCAGAGGTCATATCTGCAGAACAAATGCGTTTATGATACTTCCCATTTTGATTTCAAATATCCCATCACTATAGCCTGAGAACGACATCGTTTTTCCATTATTCTTACAGGTTAAGAGACCGTTTCACAAGTATGTCTGAACTTACCAAGGGACAATTATTACCCCTTAATTTAAGTAGGTAGCACACATAATTTATGCATCAAATGGAAGAAAAGGAAATCCAGGAAACACAATAAAGGAAACACGAAAAACACAAATTCAGGAAATTCTATATGATAAAAATCATATTGGCATCACCTGATAATATAATGACTAAAGTTGAATGAATCCTGAAGCCCTTTATGCCCCCCCTCCCACAGCAACGCATTCCATGGGAATCAATAGTCCAATGAAAACTCAAAATGGAACTCAAAATAAAAATTCTCACAACCTAAACCTTTAACAAAAATAAATACTGAAAATAGAAATCTTGAAATAACAGGAAGTAAAACCTTGGTGTCTCTTCAAAAGACACCGTCATTGATCCTGAATTTACTTCAACTTTATGGGAATCCGGTTCATCCAGCTAATTAGCTTTAAAAATATCTAGTCATGGATTTGTTTCAAAACACAGTCGTTTTGAAAAATAAGCGAAGTAGTAAAAAAAGAAAAATATAAACTACAACTTCCCATACAATGGTCCACTGTAATTCCAATTATTATAATATGACAATGCATAAAAACAAATCTCTTTCCCTTTCCCCATTATTAGTTGCGCTAGAACAAGAAACCAAGACTTGTGGTTGTTACAAACTCACCATGCACAAGAAAGAACATTGTCGTTACTGCAGTTATTATGCACAAGACATACACGTATAATAAAAAATTGCATTTATGCATATAAAAATAACAAGTTATTTAATGAATGGGTTTTTAGAGTTAATGAGACCCCCTCCCACAGGACAAAGAGGTCCCTAGAGGCATTACATATCTTAAAGAGCACAAATGCGTTACATTATTAATTTTTGGAGGTGATTTTAGGATGTATAATATAATTTGCAGCAAATTAAAAACATAAGCATAAATTAGTGTTCAAGGTGAAATCCAATTTTGAAAACTTTTAAGTGGGTATAACATCCGAGTCCATATAGAAAGATTGAGTACAGAATTCATATATACGAAGAACTTTCCTCGAAGAGGCGATATACTCAAAATAAAAGAAAGAGCACACACAATAAACTGCAAGATAAAATTTCAGTTGCAGATAATTTGTCACTTATTCTTCCTCCAGCTCCTGATTGGGTATTCAATTAAAATAAATGCCAAAGTTAAGGGAAACGAGCTATTACCAATATGACTGAAAAGGTTAAGACATAAATGTAACTTTTAAATCCACCCGTCCCTCTCATACTTCAAGATTGGCCTCCTTGTCTAAGTCGCATTTTAACCTTAAAAGTGTAGAAACTTAAGTGCTTAGTACTTAAAAGAGACTTAGGACTTGAAAGTGTAGAGCTAAATGGGGTAATTAACCACAGAATACATCTCAAGCATCAGCTAGCCCACTTAACCTGCCAAAGGTTCCCCAATCTAGCTAACCTATGCCCAATTTGGTCAGATGGATTTGAATTCCTAACGGGATTTTATCTTCTTAAAAGAGAAGAAAAATCCTTTTACGTATTTACTGATAAATTTCAGTTTAATTCTATGAAAATGTTAATAATATTCTCGATGATTCAATTTCTCTTGAATTTCCGATTTTTTTAGCGATAGCGCTATACAGTTTTTTTTTTCAATATTTCCATGGTAAATCACCTACTTACCAGTTTGGCATACTCTTTAATCTGGTAAATGAACTAATTCAGACTGTTACTTCACTCAACCAACACTTAGACCCAGTGGTGCCAACTAGGGAAAGACATTCCCCCTCCCGTAGATTTTGAAAAATACCCTTTTTGGTATTCTCACTGAAGAATGTCTTTGATTATATTAGCATTTTCATTGAAGAAATTGAAAAACCAAAAGCTGAAAAACCTTGATTCTGAAAAATTCAGCCCCTCCCTTTACCTTAATTTTGAAAAACTGACGCTGCTGCTCAGATCCACCCCTTAGATGCTGCCACTGGGGGAAGGGACAAAGATCGACATTGTAAGGGATCCTCGTTGGAGTTTTTGGCAGACGTAAGAGAGCTGACCAAACCTTCAACAAATGCACTAAACAGCATGAATTGCAAGTGGCAAATGGGCAAAAAAAGGACTCAGTTGCTCATTCCAGATATATAAAAAAAACTCCTTCTCTTCAAATTTGTGTAGGCACTAAATCCGAAATGTATTCAAGCAATATTGTCCTATATAGATATATATATATATATATATATATATATATATATATATATATATATATATCATATATATATGTACATATATATACAAAATGATCAAGAGTTAGCAACCCCTTAATCTGACTCGAAACATCAGGAGAATTCGTTGATCAGAGAAGTAGGTCAAACAAGAAACCTTTTATCGCAACAATATATTTCAACAATCACTGTCAAAAGCAAGCCAAAGACAATCTTTTGTTTTGGATTATTTCATCGTTATAGTCATTGTCTAATATATTTAAACAAGTCAATGAAAGCTTTTGCTTGTTTATGGGATCATGATATCAACAACTTAAAAGCAATTACCCTTTATCTAAGCAGATAATAGGCTATATTTTAAATTCAGCCAATACTGATCGAGAACTAGTGTGATTCAAGCTAACGGAAAATAAATATTCTTTATAATAAACAAGATAAGGGGAAAGTAATAGTAAGAGCTGTTAATTCTTAAACTAACCTTTTCAAGTATTTTCTTGGATTAAAACTAGGTCTATCTTTTGTAGGCGGTGTCTAGTGATTAAGGAGTCGGGCTAAATCTTTCGAATTGGGCTAGTAAAATTATGCTTTGCCTGCTAAATTTGGCAAAACTGAACCAGACGAAAACACTATCATTTTCTTATTAATCAAACACATGTTGATTTTCAAAAAGTTATGTAGCAAAATTGGAATTTTGCTGACACAATTGGAAGAAAAGTGATAGATTTTTCCAGGGCTAGTGGCAAACCTGCCGTAGAGTGATTCGTCAGAAAACAGACGGTTTTTAAATACACCAACGTAAAAAAAACATTTGTTTTTACAATCATTCACTAATAATCATATAAAAACTCATAATAGAAACACCATCATTTGAACCCGAGCAAAAACAGCGCAAACATATTACGCAAATAAAACTTCGTTCATTCCTTAAATTTTCCCAAAATACTGATATATGTCTTGAAACGATTCCATTTTGAGTATTATAATACGAGAGGTCACCCTCTTTCCACCACCTGGCGTACACCTCGGAGCATCAGGTATGCCGCACAGTTCCGCCACGCTTAGCAGGAGCCACCTTGATAAGGTATTCTAATGATAGATAAACTGGTGTTGTTTTTCGCCTTGGAAAAATTGGTTCGGGACTCATTTCGCCCAGAACGTAAATAAGTCTTAGAGCAAATAGAAACTCCAGTATTATTATAATGCTACTTTAAAAGCCTGGAATCAATACAGGTTAAGTTCAAATGTAATGTTATTATTTAAAGTTGCGTTATTGTAGGTAGAATGAGGAGAAATATTGTCTTTTGGATCGGGACATAGAACGAAGAGAGATGTGTATCAGTCAAGAACCATATAAAAGAAGATGTTCCCATCCGGAGCACCTGGGTAGAATCCGATATAAGGGTACACAATAGTATGGATTTTTGCATCTAGACTTCCGCCCTACGTCTATTACCCATTATGTTCACATTTTGAACGAATTATCTACGTTATCGATAGTATAATATAGGACTTTGGCACACAGTCGAAAATCAATGGCGTTGTAGGTGTTCTATCGCAGAGCGCACATATGTTGTCTTTAGAAAAACCTACGTTTTCATTCCCAGTTCACCGATTTCAGCAATGAGAATCGAAATGAATAATTAACTAACTGTAAGAGGTCAATTTAAAACTAGCTTATTTTAACTATAAATAACTCACATGTTACCAGTTTCCTAAGAATACGTGTATTACGGCTCCAAAATTAACTGAAAACAGGTTCTTTTCTAAACGCGTAAAAGTGTACGGATTTTATACTATTAAAATAAGCCATTTGTTCTTGAACGATGAAAAGAATGGGGTTTTTTTTCTTATAAACTTTGATAGAAAAGATTAAACATAACTGATAATCAAGTTTATATAAGGAAGGTGGTACCACAATGCAAAGGAAAAACTCGTCGCCATATTAACCCCGTACAAACCCTAAAGAAACTGCCTTTCAGCATTTACTAATGTTAATTCAGAACCTGACTTGAGTTGAGAGCCATCAACGATATGACTGACAATTTTTGCATTACGTTCAATTCTTGTTGACGAAGAGATTCGAGAGTAAATGAATATGCAGTGAGCCAAATGAACCGGAATTCTTTTCGACACAATTTCCTCTTTTCTGACACCAACAAATTTAGAGTGTGTATCCTTTCAAGCAGCGACCAGGAAATGACTACTAGCTTAACCATCATAAATATACAAAATTCGATTTGACTTTGGGACAAGGACGGATAGAGACTGAGCTATTACAAAGCTCAAGGTACCTTCATTTATCCTTTTAGGGGGGTTGGTGGTGGATTTGATAAGCAACAAGAGTCAAAGATAGACTGAACTATAAAGCGATATAAACAAGAATGGCAGGAAGAACACGTAACCTAGCGAATATAGAAAGCAAAAATAGCCTCGCTAAGAAACAGTGGGCACTACTAGCATTGAAAAAGAAGAAAATTTACAAAATATTCAACATATACGATATGACACAAACTTTCTTACGCAATACTAAGTTCTATCTTAATGCAGGAAAGTTCAGAGAAGGACTCAATCGACTATATCCACTAGCTATTGACAGGAATGGTTCTTGGACATATTGTATTATAAATTCATTGTTCCCGTGTGGATAGTATAAGTAAAATTTGATTCTCCTTTAAACACATGGTGAATGATTCTAAGTTGCGCAAACATAGATGTCTCCCCTTGTCATCTAAAGAATCGAATTATTCCCAGCGCCGAAGGTGGCTAAGAAGCGTGTTCTTATTGGATTTTTCCACCGAGGAGGCTTCACCAAGAAAGAGTTAAGGCAACAGATGCTCTTGGAGAGAACCGAAGACTGCAAATTTTGCAGGGAAAAAATTTGCAAAAGTCAATAATTAATAACCACATATGGCTCAGTTCTCCATATTAAGAATATTCGACCTTTTGTATGTACTGGAATTACGACACGTTGCCATATAGTTCCTTTTGATATTCAGCTTTGCCCCTCCCCATGCCCAAATACCAAGTTCAGGGAGCTTGCAGTTTAAATAAATACTTAATTTACTTTTGGAAAGTGCTATCCTTCTCTGAGCTTTAGTGCACTAGTCTCCTTGACCGTCGATTTTCTGCCACTTAAAAGAAAAAGAAAAAAAGATAGAAAATTTACCTCGTTACCTTCCTCCTCTATATTTTCCGACTCTTATAAAGTTAAAAAAAAATTCCAAAAATATACCTTTTCAATTACCTCCAGTATTAATAAAACGTTGAAAAATTCAAACAATTAAGAAAACAAATTTTAAAAAGAATACCATATTTGTGGCTCAGCCACCAAAAGTGTCATCAAATGTCACAATTACCTCAGTCACTGACGAACATGTCATTGCGCGTCCAAGCTTTTGCAGCGGTTAAAAGTGATAAAAATACTCAAGAACAGCATAAATCTGAATGGTCCTTTCCGCCTATTCATAAACAAAAAAAAAATAAAGTTTAGAAAAATGGAACAGATTTTGAATAAGGGTCTGGCCCAAATACTCGCGTCAGTGAGTTCTGGGCTAAAGTAATGAAGCAACAAACCCCAAAGCTTATATAACTCCGCAACGAAGCCCCACTGAATATTCGTTTTGGTCTCTCCATTCGAGCCGGACCCCATCGACCCCCAATGGTTTCTACACGAATATCCCTTTTCCAGACTGTGCCAAAAATTTCGACTTGGGGGGGGGTTGAAAAAAGGCACCTAATTTAAATAAATTTTCACTTTCAGAAAGCGACTCGGATCCAGAATTCCTCTTCTGGTCTTCAAAGAAGTGATATTTTCTATGTAATAGAACTGCTATTCAAACGAGTTTCAACTAATTTTAGCAATATATTTTTCTTTTTAAATCAAAGGTTATATCTCTAGGCTACTTCCTTTTTTACTGTGTGGGTCGCCGTTCTATCTATTACCAACGTTTATTTCTAATCATTTTTTATCTTTTTTTCTGATTGCCGTTGCAAATCTTATTTTAATTACTCTCGAAGGCTTTTCCATGTCTGAATCCTTTTCAACATATATTTTCCAGTTACTTTTTATTTTAATCTATCTTTTCTAATCTTAAAATTAACATTCCATAGCATAGTAGTAAATGCTTGATCTTTTTTCTTAGCAATAATTTCCATCGAGACAAACAAACCAACATAATAAATATGCCACATGCAGCCATGATAGGCACTGTCTTTTGATGACACTTTTGATGGCTATTTCGACGCAATGTCCAGTACCGATTGGTGGATACACACAGACAAGGAGAATAGTGCACTAACCTGTCAGAGGCTTCGATGGTGACGAATTTCAACGGTCTATTCATCTCCAACTGGCGAATCCAAGATGGTGCTGATGACCAAGATGAAGTTCAAACCTATCAAAGCCTGCAACAATCTTTCCAAAAAAGTTAAGTTTAACAACTGATTTGTATTTACTATAAATGAGTCCGAAACTGGCAAGTTAGGGAAATCAATAAATTTTCTGTATGCTAAAACATAAATTGTGGAAGAAAATCATTCGGGCAAAAGGAAAACAAATATAAACCAGAATTTCGAACAATTCAGAAGAGAAGGACATTCCCCGTCTAAAATATACAGAAGCACCAAAGTATACTAAAGTCAGTATATCATTTTGTATGCTAAATGTTATAAAAAGTATATAAAAAATTACGAAATGCGCCAATATGAATAAAGCGGGTATTTGATTACATGTTATAAGTACAAGGAGTCTTGATCATGAACAGGAGCCATCTGCAGGATAAGTGGAATCTTCTAGAGAACCTCCTAATTTTCATTTTTCCAGAGAAAAGAGATTGTCGAAGATTTCTTTAGCGAAACTCAAAACTTTCAAAAGGAGGAAGCGAGATGGAAGCAACTGCTTGGAGCCCCATTACTCACAATTACTCACAATGCTATTCAGATATGTCTTCTTCTGGTGTTTTATCAATATTTTTAAGTTTCTAAGAGTAATCACTACTTTAGATATTTTCCTTACATTAATGTCAGAGCTTACGAAATAAAAATTGTTGATTTGCGTAATTGTTTTTTTTTTTTTTTTTTTGATATAAAATTACTCTGAAAAAACATAAAACGTATAAAAAGATTATGTACAATTATAAGAGCTACTCCTACCATAGTTGAGCCACAAATAAAGAAACTAACTTGAAAGGCTTCCCATTACACTGATAAAAAAAATATTTCAGATTTTGTTGTCAGTCTATATGGTCTTTCTTTACTTTAAGACTTTATAAAAATTCTAAGGACACAACTAATAAAAAAAAATATAGAAAGGACTTAAACCGAAATAAGAAATTAACACCACTTTTATTTATATTTCAAGATGACGATCATCATTTATCAAAAAAAGTAATTACGTTTCCAGGTCAAAAAAATATGTATACATCGATAAACATATAAAGTATTGGGGGGGGGGTGTATGCAGGACACTTAAAAACTAATCAGTGTTATTGTTTCAGAAAAACCGCTAAGAACTTGAACGAAAATCACTTATAAAGCTCATTACAAAATACTGTCTACAGAGCTGAGCGCCATCTAAACTAAGAAAAAGCATCAGCACGCTTAGCTATTTAGACCCCAAAATAAGCAACCCTCAAAATGAAATTCAAGCAAGAAAACATACACTTTTTACCATAATCTTTCGAATCAGGGGTAACTCGGACCTCCCTTAAAGAGGGGCGGGGGAGTCCCATCCTTATAATTTATTTGTTACCTGGGAGTAGTATTACATTCAACTGCCCTTCAGTGTTGATTTTGCTGTAGACTATGCTTTATCTACAGATTTATATTAATAGAAAATTTTACCAAGAAGGTTTTGCCAAGAACAGAATTTTTAGGCAAATCAATCTGCACACTTCTACTGACTAGATATACTTAGATGCAATGACTAGATATACTAACTTTTAATTAATTCAATTTTTAAAGATAGTGTGTCCTTTCTATTTCTTATGGGCCCCTTTCATTAGATTATACAGACATTAAAGGGAGATTTTCTGTGTGAAGCATGATAAGAGTAAAAAATGTTGGCATGAAACATTCAAAAATGTTCACATCAATAAAAGTTTTTGGACCAAAATTATTGGACCGTCATTGCACAAACACTAAGAAAGGAAGGTGACAACAGAGGGAAAACCTAAGCGACATTCAGGCACAAGCTAACAGTAATTGATTAGGACGGGCTCGAAAGATTTTAAGGGTTTTCTCCACCTATGCAAAAAGAATATGAGTGTATCTCCAAATCCAAGCACTATTTTTTTTTTCTAGTTCACATATGACCTGTGTCTTCAATCAATATTGAAGAACTATGGCTCCATGGACAGTTTCCAGTTTTATTCCTTTATCTTTCTAAAGTATACTTGATCACAAAAGAGGTCAATACCTGAATACCTAAAGATCTAAATTAAAAACATACCTCTTGAATAATCTTACATCCTTTAACAGGTCCAATCTGTCCAAATAGAACTAGAATCAGCTCTTCAGTCACACTTGGGTCAAGGTTTCCAACATACCTATAAACAAAAAGAGTAACATTGTGAAATCTGTAATATTGTGCAAAATTAAATAATATTATTCAAAATACCAAGAAAATTTTGTGGTGTCTAGAAGAAGGAAAACAAATATAGCAAGACAAAATTAAAAGCTTTATATAATTATTTAAAGAGCCAAAAGAAAATTTTCCCATCCTACCTGAAAAAGTTGATTTTTTTATTTTTCATACTAAAAATGAAAACATGTGGTGTCCATACTATATTTTGGAAATCGTAACCAGTTTTTACATCAAAAGTGCTCCTTGCTTTCACTTCTACTATGTAAATGTTCCATTTTTCTGTGAAGCATTGAAAAAAACATTTTCAATACATTTGTAGATTAAAGCATGTTTTGAAAGTTTTTTTATGTTATTTTACTAAAACTTAATCTTTTTCACCCTTCATACTCAAACAATCTTTTTTGGCAATTATGTAGAGCAAGATGAGATTGGTGATACAAGCCGTTTAATTTTACACCAATATTAGTTTTATACATTACACTATCTATGGTATGTTCTTTTAGAAGGGAGGGGGTGGCTGCTCCATCATATAAATGAAAATAATGTTTGTTTTAAGTTATAAAATAGTTCTATACTTAGATTTGAAAGTTTTGTTTTGTCTAATTTTCATCCTAAATTACAAACTTCATTAAAAACTGACAACCCAAAAACCAGCCTTATTGACATATGGCTTTTTGTTAAGTATAGTTGTAGAAGTAATAAAGAAACCTATTATGCTGGTTGATATTCAAGAAACAATATGTTGACTGAACCTACAAAACAAAAACTGATACTTACAAAGTACGAGGAGTGTCTTCACTTCCGGATAAATTCTGAAAAAAAGAAGGAAAAATTTACAAAAATAATTTAATATTGTTCTTTCAGCTGTTAATATATGTTAATATTTAAGTATATATATATATATATATATATATATATATATATATATATATATATATATATATATATATATATATATATATATATATATATATATATATATATATATATATATTCTCACCCAAAAGGCCAGCTATATGGGCCTCTTGATTAGAAAAAAGCTCACTCTGGAGTTTTTTGTCATATGAAGCTCTGCTTTGCTCAGGCAGGGTTTTAACAAGGAGCCTTGATTAGGTAGTGCTCCTACTTATTATCCTTGTAAATGAGGCTTTGCTTAACTAGGGTCTTTTGGCCTTTGCAAGAATTCTTTTTTTGTTATGCATTTTTGACATCAACTTTTCTTCCATTTTCCTTTGCAGTTTAAAAAAAAATAGTTTACATTATATATGCAACTTGTGTAAGGCGGTTTTAAGGGCACAGTAAAGCTGAACAAACAACCTAGAAAAACATTGCCAACTTTTCAAACTATAAAACATTAAGCTCTTCCTTTTTCTTTTTTTGTACAGCTTTTAGTTTGTTTTTTTTCCAAGAATTTACTGGTGTTCATTTTCCAATTTCTATGTTTGTATACTGTTACTTATCTTTAAGAGATTGTTTCTCACCAAACTACTTGCTGTAATCAGTGAGTGGGAGCTCAGAACCCAATAATCAGAAATGCATCAAATGTAATTGTATTAATTACACATTAAGGAATAATCCTTATTACCCTACATTTCACTTGCCAGTAATAAAGATATATGATTTTGATCACCTCTCTCTGATGATAAAGGCTCAGCTAAAATAATACATCCCAGGCTGTGACACACCCTTGTTGCATCACTACTTGCTGATGGATGACTTAAAAGCTTCAGCACTAGGAGATAAAACTGCTGTCACAATATAAAAAAAACTTCACAGGCCAACTTTACAGTATGAGAAGAATTTTTTATGCAGCCTAGTGTAGGAATGCTTCCATCAGAATCTCAGGGCCTATGTTCTAAAGGAGCAGTCAAACTGGAATAAATTTGAGATGATATTTTGAAAAAAATTCTCTTCTATTTCATCAAACAGGTTCTTTCCTCCTTAGATAAGACTAATTGGTTTATAGCTGCTTGCATGATCTCTATTCCCAACTTTGTGTATTGATTCATTGAAAATATAATCTTGATTCTTTTTAAACATTTTCATATCCTTTACCAGACAGAATACATGTAATTGGAAGCCTTTAAGGTGATTAAAGTAACGTGATTTGCTAGCTGCAAGAATTCAGAAGACTACAATTTTTACAACTTTTGATTCTTTGACAATATTTTCATATCCTTTGCCAGACAGAATATATATATAATAAATGTAATTGGAAGCCTTTAAGGTGAATAAAGTAACATGATTCACCAGCTTTGTATCAGCTGTGGCAATCCCAAAGGTATGGTTTGACATCTTTTTTAATATTTAGATTTACTGCCAATATCCTCTAATCAAGCAAGCTCTTTGAAAAGGTGTAGTCTGTTTTCTACTATTTCATGTAATTGTCAGTGTTTTCAAATAATTGATTGCTCTTTTCAAAAGCATGCTGTATCCCCTTCTCTCACTTAGATAAATGGCTAGGATATGAAGCTTTTGATATTAATTTTTTTTTGCTGTATCTTGGGTAGCTACACAATTCTTTAATGTACAAGCAATTGGTCCTTACAACAATCATAAAGCCCAGACCACATTTTTCAGATATTTTGCTCTCCTCTTAATTAGGGTCATATAAAATAATGTCTTTTGAGTTATAGCTGCCAAAATGCCAATCATTGGAGTTCATTATTAGTTCAGATTATTATGATAAACAGTACAAAATACTTGAGATCTGATCAATAATGATCTGCTTTATTTCTTCATTTTTCTTTTCCATATTTAAGCTTTTGCATCAAACTGTGAGTCTACTTTTACAGATAAAACTGGTAATCTACCTGATATTAAACAGGAATTTTTACAATACTTTATTAATTATATAAAACCCTATGCTACAGAACATTGTATAGATTTTGAACTGTCATATTTGCTAAACAGCAAAAATGATTGTTCTACAATTGGCTGGAAGGAAATGACAAACAAAAGGGGCAATATAATTAAGCATGCTTTTTCTTATGGTATTTTGTAAAGATGGCAATACTGTCACCTACTATCACACAGATCTTTGGGAGCCTCCCTACTGGATTGAGGCTAAAAAATGCAATATAATTGAAACTCCAGAATTAGATGAAAAAATCTCAGGGAATATACTTTCTCATGAATTTTACCAGTGAAAAAAAAAATGTGTAATACATTACCAACAGTTTCAAAATTTTATTAACTACCATGAGTATTCCTATTAAATACATTATCTTAACAACACTATATATTATTTTTCTGTACTTGTTCTATATCTCATCTGAAACTCAGTAAAAAAAAAAAAAGTAGAATGTAACCTATGTTAAGCCTTTTTTATGTCAAAATTTACTTCTTTAAGACTTATTCTTCTGTTAATAGTTGTCTTTGCACAGCTTTCTTTTGATGAAAAAAAATTGTAGCAGATTATTAATCACTTTAAGAGTTGTTGTGCTTCAAGGAATGTATCTACAGCCCAAACATGGGTTTGCAAAGGTGTTTTTAACCTTATGTGTCAGGTTTGCAAGGTTCTATGAAAATGGGGCCTGATTAAAAAAAAAAAAAAAAAAAAAAAAAAAAAAAAAAAAAAAAAAAAAAAAAAAAAAAAAAAAAACAACATACATTTGGTTTTGTATTTGACCAATGGGAACTACCTATTCAGTATAAAGAATTTCTGAGCCATAGGAAGTTGTGAGAGAGCAGGCATGAAAAAAAAACTTCCTGGACACCAATTAGATATTTACAGTAAATTACCTTTAATTGCATTACCAGCAAGATAAGTTGATAATCTAAATTACCAGTGTAATTGGCAAATTAACAATTTTTGCATGTCTGCATTCTGATGCAAGTACAACAACTCTAGACCACAATTAAAAGCTTTTTGGCAGGATTGGTAAAAATGATAAGACTACATTTGGTAAAATTCTACATGATGGGTTTTTTGCTATCTTATTGGTTGAGCCATGTAATAGATTCTATGTGACTTGCATTCAACACCTTCTAAAAAAACTGCATGGCAAAGTTGAGAGAGTCTATTTTTTATCAAATTTTGATTTGAGTATATTTGATGATTTTGGTTACTACCAAGATGTTTCTGAACTCAAACTGACTCCTTCAATTTCTCAGGCTTTTATCTCACTTCTTCAGGAATTTTTTTTTTTTTTATGCTCTATTTTTATAGACAAAAAACTTTAGAGTTACCAAAAAGGATGCAATGCCCTAATTTAATATCTCTCTTTTACTTGGAGAAACAAAGAGGAACAATTAGCAGGGAAATTTCATAGACTATCATAGGCTACACAAAAGAAATCAAGGTCAATAAATAAATAGGGGTATAGAGAGTAACAGAGCAGTTTATGCCCTTTTCTGATTAAGCTGAATTTCTAACTTTGTTTCTTGTTTCACTAGATCTCTACCCTCCCAATGCCTGGACATGGCCCAAGGCTATATCCTAATGTGCTGGTTTACTGAAACCATTAAACTTTTGGACATCATATATGGGTATATATACTTACAGAATACCATAAGCTACATAAAAGAAATCAGGGTTATCAAATGAAAAAAGTATAAAAAGTAACAGTGCAATTTACATCATCTTCTGGCAAAGTGGTCATAAGGGCCAGCTATCCTTCAGCTGGGATGAAACTGTATTGGTAGTGGATATCAACTTAACACTATGATTTTAATGCAACTAAACAAGGATTTTGTCATCTTCTAAGAACAAACCAAGTGGCAGATTTGGAAGAACAAACCACCTAAACTTCATTCTGTGAAATATGGGTAAATTGTCTTGTAACACAAATGCAAGATAGTCTAGCAAAAAAAGGAATTAAACTCCCTATTCAAAGCTCCTTTCAAATACGGCAAAATTCAAGCAGAAGAATTTTCCAAAATCTTAGAAAATAGTTGCATGAAGAAAATGACATGGATTAAATTATCACCAAGAAAGGCAAAAAGAATATATTCCTTCTCTATTTCAAAGTGTTAAAAGAAAGCACTGAATGACTAATCTAACAGCATTTATTTTCCTAGCTGATTTTTGTTCCATGAATAGCCTTAACCCCAAAAATTTTTCCTATGGCATGGTTTGGGTGCATAGGAAACATTACTGGAAGTTTTAGTCAGCTAAATCAACTACTTTCCCAGAAAGCAAGAAGCCCTTCACCTGGAATCTTACCCTAAATACGATGATTATTACTGTTGTGTCTATGTCCAAGCTTCCTCTTGCCCTTATGCCAAGAAATAGCCCAAGATTATACATAAGAAGTCCTGCTGATTTGCTTAAACCATGGTGTTGGTCTATTTCATTGCTACTTCTAAATGTAATGCTATAAAATTCTAAAAAACTACTTTAAGAACATTCAATTAATATTTAGAGGTTGGTCATTTCTAAAGGAAATATACTAAACAAATATAATTAGTAGCAATAGATTTCTTATTTTGACACTGTCAAATACCATGGTTACTTTTCTGATCAATAGAGACATCCTGCCTATTATACACCAAAGATTTTATTGTTTCCTTTTAGGTCTAGCTTTTTAAATATTCCTAGTGCTATATCTGAGTCCATCAGGGGGGGGGGGCTGTGCATTGTCAGAAAGATGGCCAACAGCTAAACATTTTTGGTAAGTTTTTTTTATTAATGGAATATTGAGATAGCTAAGAAATAGATATATCTTTAGAATCAGAATTTCATTTGGGATCCAACTTTAGCCTACTGTTCATTTGCATTGGAAATGGGTTTTATCTATAATGATTACCTATCCCCTAATTATGAAAAATACCATGAATTGTATATACCCTTTGCAATAAATTTTTCAATGCATCAACAAACAATTAAAAAGGTTTGAAGAAAAGACCAAACCTCCAGTACACAAATACAATTACCTTAATTTGCACTTTAGAGCAAATTTAATGTCTATAGGCCAACTGGATCTGTTGTCCTCCATGTTAAGGATGGTGAATCTTTGTCACTGTGGTAGGGCCCAGTGACATGTGGTAAGAGGTCTGCTAGAAGGATACAATTTAATCCTACTCAGTAAAGGTGAACACAGGGCAGGTATGGTCTTTCCCAGTTCCAAAAATTGTAGTGAGGTATATGGACTAACAACAAGTCCTTTCACCTCTTTGACTTCTTCTTCAGAAAAACTAGCCACTGGAAGCACTATTCTCCTCCAGTCAGAAAACAATGAATACATGCAATTATGTACAATAATACACTGTTATTGATTGTGGGAAGTGCAAGTACCTGAGCTACCTGTCCCCAGCAGTTTAAGGCCACTAGACTGGCTGGTACCAATATGGCTCTTCCTACTCATTCCCGCTCTATTCTGCACAATCAAAAACTATAGATAAATCACACCCTTTTAAAATTGACTTCTTCAAGCTTTAATTGCTACTAAACAATATTTCTCTTCTTTAAGATATCAATTGATACCTTAAATATCTTAGATCAATATCCCAGGACAGGTTAGAATCCAGGATAGCTGTATAAGCATTTGGAATCTTAGCCAAGGAGCAGAAACACTTTAGAGCAATAGTCTCCTCACTCTGAGCCTGGCAATCAAACAATACATGCTGGATTGTTTCATCTGCTGAAAAGCAGACTCGGCATAAAGGGGAATGATGTAGTTTCCAATTGAATAACAAGCTATTTAGAAGTAGGGCACCTGGTTTCAGTGAGTTATATAGCACTGTATTTAATCTTGTATGAAACGGAGATAAAATTAATTTACTGTGATTAACAATGGATCTTTGCCTGCTAATATCTTGTGAATTGAGGTCAGAGGAAGGACTAGGAATTAACATGGAAGCCTTTGCTGCTAGAGAATCAGCCATACCATTATATTTGATGTCTTTATGACTTGAAACATGTTGAAAATAAACCTCATTTCCTTTGATCTTAAGATTAAGAAGCTGTCTTCTAATATTTTGTAAATCCTTGTCATTAATATTTTGGATCAATAGTTATGCTGATTTGGAGTCAGAGAGACAGAGTATATTTTCAGATTCCATGTTATAATTTATAAATGCATCCAAGGCCAGGCAGATGGCACATAATTCAGCAGACAAGATAGAAGATCCCAATGGGAGAGGAGAATAGATGTTCAGATTCAGGGATGGGACACATGCTCCTGCTCCAGCTCTTTCCCTCTGGACAGATCCATCTGTATATATTTTCCTATAGTATATATTTTCATTGGAATAAACTGAAAGATTCAACTGTCAGCACTCCATCCAGTCCTTCCAAAACCAACTTGACAAAGGGTGGGAGAAGAAGCAGTAGAGGTTCAACTGCCAGTCATCAACTCAAGAGCACTACAGGTCTGGAAGACCTTAAAGCTCTCAGATGGATTAAGGTAAGGTAATAAGTTCTACTTGACAACCTGGTGGACTCATTTCCCATGGAGAGGACTCAGTAAAGGGATATGCATAAGGGGAGTGTTGATTCCAGTTTGGGACCTCCAATTGAAACTTATTCCATGATGAATGGGCACTGGGACAGGCTGATTTCCAAGCAAAGGTATGTGCATATACAGCATGCTTGGTTCCATAAGCCTGGATTTGCAAGAAATATTTAATCCTTAGACTGGATGCTCTTTCACTTAGAGATGCCAATCCCAACAGTATTTTTAACTTAGACAGAGGAGTATGCTTATGCACACCCAAAGCTATTTGAATAGCAGAATTTTGTAAAGATTCAAAGATTTTGAATGAGGATAGAGGACAAGCTGAAAAAATTTGAATCCCATATTCTATATTTGAATGAACATATAATTCGTAAAAATCCAAAATAATTTTTGGGTGACATTCCCATTTACTTCCAGCAAATCTCTTTAGAATACAAAGCCTCTGAATAATCAGATTTTAAAGAATCAATATGTTCATGCCACTGCATTTTAGAATCCATAAATAAACCAATTAACTTCACTGAATTGCAATATGGGATCTCCCTTGAGAAAATTGTTAGTGGATTAGGAGAATCTGTAGTACCATTAGTAAATATAATGACTTTAGTTTTACTGATTGAGATTGGGAAGCCAAATGCTAAAGAGAATCTCTGGACTAATCTTACATCCTGTGGAATAAGACTTTGAAGAAGGCCAATACCCCTTCCCAACTTCCAAATAATCAAATCATCTGCATAAAGGCAAAATGATGCATGAGATACTTGAAATTCACAAACATACAAGTTGAATAGAAGAGGGCTCAATATTGCACCTTGAGGAAGGCCTCTTCTAATGGAACATAACTCACCTCTAGAGTGATTTACTTGAACATAAAAACATCTATCAGTTAGAAAGGACTCCATAAAAGGTCTTTGATGACTGTTCTCTAGTTATTCAAAATCAACACCACCACACAACAACAACTTCAGATAACCTTAAATTGCACATAGGAGCAATCTAAGGATTTATCCTAATAGAGCTCCAGAATGATGACTAAAGTTGTATACAAAGCTCAGTAGTGACAAGGTGTTGTTCCATGTTTGGTAGCATCCCAATTGAGTGTTCACTCTCTGGAGGACCACCAATAGATTCAACAGCAACTGCTTCATTAGATAGTTTGATCCAACTGTTGACAATGCATGATGAAAAGAATTGAGTGCAGACTACACATAGTAGGCTGCTTGACAAGTTTCAGGTGATGATCTCTATCTCTAGAGTTGGCACCAATGGTAGGGAATAAGGGAATAATCCTGGGAGAGTATTAGCCCTTGATAGCTTGTAGGCTAAAATGGCATCCCCTCTATTTCTCCTGTAAACTAGTGTAAGGATATTCAGCTTTGATAGTCTAACAGGGCAGGAAAGCTCTCACATACCAGATATCATTTTAGTGGCATGTCCCTGCAAATCTTCAAGAGCTTTTTTGTCTCTTAAAATATGAGGAGGCAAAAACAATTCCAGCTTCAAGCTTAGAATGCACAAGTCTCTTATATGAAAGAAAGATGACTTTAGGGGAACAAGTGGAAATAGCATGCTTAATCAGTCCCATGGGTGAACTAGTTCATTATCAATAGTGACACCTAGATCCTGCTCATTATTTACAGAGGAGAGTGGGTGTCATAAGAAAAAATAGAGCAGCAGTTAAAGATTATTTTGTAGCAGGACATGATCTTCACCAGACAAAGCAGGTCCAAGATTCACTTTCAATGTGTCAAAATGTCATGTTTTACACTTTGGGCACAAGAATATCAATACAACTTACTCTCTTTACAGTCAGTCCCTTTCTCCAGTGTTGGAAGAATGTGACCTAGGAGTAATCGTTGACAATCATTTTGAATTTAGCACTCATGCAAAGAAGGCAGCAGCATCAGCTAGCTCATCATTAGGGCTCATAAAAAGAACAATTTCCTCCTGTTCTCCTAAAATTCTGAGCCTTTTGTATAAAGGACTTTTTGGCGAATGCTTGAGACAGGAATGGTCCTTGCATCCCTCTTTTTCAAAAAAGATGTTAGAATTCTTGAAGATGTCCATTGAAGAGCCACTAAGATGGTGAGTGGACTGCATGAGCTCCCTTACCCTACAAGGCTATGCAAGCTGAAACTCCTATAAACTCTGGTTAATAGAAGAAAACAGGGTGATGCCATTCTGGTTCATAAACTTATTAATTCAAAGGCACTTCCTGATCTTCTTCCTCTGATGTCTCAGGACTCTTATACAAGGGGACATAACTTCCAGTTATCCAGGCATTTCTTCTCAAAGCAGCAATGTGCCCATTTTCTTACCAACCTCTGAAACAAATTACTGCCAGATACCATTGCTGCCCAAACCACCAACAGCTTTAAGAACCATCTTGACAATGAATGGTCAACAAAAGAATGGAAGTATCACTGGGAAGCACTTGAATCAGCAACATCAAACCACTAGTCAAGTGTATGTATTCAACTACATGTCATGGATTATCAACTCTGGAGTTTCTACAAGGAAAAATCCTTAGATTGCTCCAAGCTGCCAATTAAGGTTAAGGTAAGAAGCTTCAGGTTGTCTGCATAAAGAGTTGATTTACTGATGATAATTGAAGGAGCATCATTGATGATGATATTAAATTGTTTAGGACCCAAAACACTTCCCTGAGAAACTCCACTCAGAACATGCATACAGGAAGAAAGAATACAATTACCAGAGTCATCAAATAACTGAACACATTGAGATCACAAATAAAGAAAATAAAGTATCCAGAGCAGGAATTTCTGTTCAAGGTTGACTGCACATAATTTAATTGCAAGTTGCCAGTGACACACTTTGTCAAAAGCTTTAGAAAAGTCAAGTAGAATCATGTCAGCAGGCACCCTCTTATCAAGCAACTTTGTGATGAGATCATAGAATTCAAGGAGATTTGAGTCAACAGATCTTCCTGAACAAAAGCCTCATTGTGAACTGTATAAAACATTAGTTGCTTCAAGGTGTTTAGCTACTACAGAATTAATTATTCTTTCAAGAACCTTAACAACAGCTGATGTCATGTCAATGGGTTGATAATTTTCAGCAAGGTTCTTTCTACCTTTTTTTAAACATAGAGATGATATGTGCAGTTTTCCAATTCAGAGATAATCTGGAAAGATTTAATGATAACTTGAACAGCAGGGAAAGAGGCTGACACAAAAACTGTACAAAATTCATATAGGATACATGGGTGAATGCCATCTGGACTGGCAGATTTATTCTGTTTGAGGGATGTAAGTCACTTAATGTAATTTCCAGATGAAGTCTGCAAGGTGATTGGGTATAAGAAGCAACTTCAGTGTCCTAGCAAGAGACTTGTATGATGAAGTTGGCATTGGTGGGTAATTGAACAGGACAGACAGTCCCACTCAAATTTTCACCAATTGTTAATACTATTTCTTGGCAAGTCTCTACTTAAAGGATACAGCTGTGGCATAATCAGAATTTTAGCTTGAACATTAAGGGGTGATTGGCATCCAATTATAATTATGGCAATTGAATCTACTAAATTTGGAGGACATTAGAAAAGGGAATTAAATCGCATGTGTTTCTTCTTTTGGGAAATATTTTGATTAATGAAGAAAGATAAAAAAACAGTATCCAACTGACCAAAATTATGTAAAACAGAAACCTTTATATCTTGTTACCAAAAAGGAATTGAGAAGAATTGAGTATATCTATGAATAGCTAAAAACCTAAGCTATGCATCAATATGATTGTTATTAAAATTATTTATGATCAAATAATTGAAATTATTAGTTTTTTGGCTTATCTGAAGGAACTCTTTTTGGAAATGTATCTTTTATTACTTGATATTTATTCTACAGATTGTAAATATTAAACATAGTTTTTCCTTTTCAATTGCTTGTCAAAACAGAGACCATGTTTTTAATTTATGCTGATAAATTATTGGTGAAAAATTCACCAAGAAGGAATAAGGATAAAAGGATTTTGTTACTACCCTCATTTTGCACCATAATTTAGTAAAATATGGGTGGTACAAAATTCATCTCAGTAAAATTCTAGTTAATTGACTTCTTGGTATCTCAGAAAGGGCTTAGGTTAGGAAAATGAAACTTTCAGGGATGGGTCTAAAGGCTAAAGTATGTCCCAGGAAGGTATTTTGAAGTACCTACCTCTACTTCTTCTCCCTCTAGAAGGCCCTGACCTTTAAAAATATGTGTGTCATAAAAGTGAAACCTTGCAAAATAGATCTTCTCCTTAAATGAAGTATATCAAAATATGAAGTATTGAAATTGAAATGAAGTATATCAAAATTATTTTCAGCTTCATAACTTTGCTCAATCCCAATTTATAAGGTTTTAAAGATATGCAAATACATTTCCTAAATTTAAAAAAAAACATTGATATGGCTCAGAATTTCACTCAAATAACAGGAATTGAATTTTTCAGAGCTAAAGGCAGAGAAAAAGCAACTGGTAACTGAAAATTAATGTAAAATGTTGTTTTATCAAAATTTTAATAGGTCATGTAGATAGGCTAGCTAAGAAACAAACTTACCTCTAGAATCAGAATTTCACCCAGAATCCAAATATGACATTTATTTCCTTTGCAAATTCAATTTTAAACCATTTCCAGGTCCAGAAATACCATACCTTTTCCTCTTACTTTTGATAGCCTACAGCTTATATACCTATGTTAGAATACATCTTGTTAAAACCAGTTTATCTATACATTGCAACAAAATCAACAATCAATAAATGCATGGGAAATATGTAACATAGGTTTAAAGTTGGGTGAGGCTAGAAAGGATATGTTGGGTTAAGTTACATTAAAATTGAACTTCCTATGGAAACAAACATCAAAATGTGATTCAGAATGAAATTATTATAGTAAAGGGTAATTTTACTTTTCAGCTAACAGTGCCCTTCTTTTTTTGCAGGCATAAGTAGGGTATCTCATTTATGTGATAGCCTAGGCTAGGCCTATAAAACAATAAAAAAGGGCTTAAAAAAAAAGGAAAAACAAGATAAAACCGGAAATAGTTTGCAATTTTGGTATCCAGGCGTCTACTTGAACACAAGGATTAACAGGCTGTAACTCAGGTGAGGTATCCTAACTTAGGTTAGTGCAACATAGATTCACTAGCCTAGGCAACAAGTTGAAAGCTCCTAAACAAGGAACTAAAGTTTTATATACTTACATGCATTCTAAAAAAAGCTTAAAATTGCTAATAAAACTTCGAATTTAGAGAGTAACTAGGAATATCTCCCTTAATTGTGTGAATAATAAATTCAAGCAATGCAACACCGGCTGTGGTCTTTTCTTCAGTAAACTCACATGTTGAGAAAGAGCACTAGCCACAGAGTAACTACGAAAGCCCGTTTTTAGTTTGAACCTAATTAGTTTCAATCTATCATCATTTGAGGATGGATGATTCATGGAAAACCTTGCCTTTAAATAAAAGACGTGAACTTTTAGATAAGTTCAAACTTTTAGAGAAGCATTCAAGTTTGGTAGGTATTCAATTTCTTACCATTCTAAACTTTTCGCTGCGACCATAGGTATTTGTTTACAAAGCCTTTTTCTCCCAAAAGCAGTGGAAGTCGTCGGTGGCTTTTGAGTCCTACCATATAATACCATACATACCATACCAACACCAAGTATTGGTAAGGTTCTTAAGTACATTTTCAAGTACTTAAATACACCGTTTTAAGAGTACCTTGAGTCCATATTTAACTACGTTTTTCGCATGCCTATTCAAGACCTTTCCACTAATTCCCGGATGTCTCTGAAATTCACTGTTAATCTTTGAGACAAAACGTAATTCGTCTTGATCTATAATTTGAAAATAACTACCTGTCAGTGATTAAGGAATATGACTATTATTCTTCCAAAAAAAAACTAAAGTTTGTTCAGTAAGATTCAATTTAATTAGAATCTAAATCGGAACTTTCCGGGCGTTTCGTAGCTAGATTTCAGTGTATTTTACATTCTGAAAAATCCTGATGAATGCCCTGACGAGGATGGGCCGGGTATAAAAGGTTGGAGCTGTTCTGGTGCTGTAAGATGGTTTGGGATCTCAGCTCCGGCATACCTTACTTTTTCCGTCCCTACACCTGACAGGGAAATTCTCTCTTGCGTGGCATCAAGGTGGTCCTTTCTCTAGTTTTCCTGATCAAAATTATGACTGCTAACGCTGCTGGGGGTGACCATGAGGAGCAACACCCTCGAGGAAATTATAGCCTAGTCAACGAAACAGTATTTGCACTGGACTCTGGCCAAAAGATAATTCTTCTAGGTTTGGTCTGTTTTGGTAGCCTTTTTTGGGCCGAAAAACCTCTTCCTAGCTAATTTCTCTATTATGGGCTGCCTCCCCGTAGTAGAATAACATTTATAGGTATGCATATATAATAAATAAGAGGTAATAGGCTTGGGATTATCTGTACACGATTTTGACTCTTGTTGATAGAAAAGCATCGCTAAGTGTGTAAAACCATTTTGTAACCAAGATTGGCCCAGAATTATACAAAGATCCCATTCAACTGTAGGTTCCGGGGACTTCTTGCTGTGCAGTTCCAAGTTTAAGGGCTTCTTGTAGACTTGAAAAAATGTGTTAGTATCCTTCCTGCACTGATTCTGGGACCATTAATGTTAAAAAATAACTATCTTATCAAAATCTGACTGACGAATTTAGACGTTTTGAACTAGGCTTAATATGAGTTTCGGAAACTCATATCCCAGGGGTAGGAATTAGGAAGCATGGAATTAAGTTATATAGACTTTATTTACTCAGTCAAGGAGGATGGGGTGCATAAACAGGGAATAGGACTCATGATGAATACGAAAGTTTCTAAGTCTTGTTTGGGTTGGGAAGGTATTAATAGTCGAATTCTAGTCGCTCACTTTATGACTAAAAAATGCAGGGTATCAGTCATAGTATTATACACCCGTGTAGAACATGACTCGCATGAATTTTACTTACAGCTACAGGAACAAATAGATAGTGTCTCAGATAGAAGTACGGCAATTTTATTAGAAGATTTTAACGCCCTGGTCGGTAGAAATATAAACAGATGGGATCCTAGCCTAGGTAAATTCGGGGCAGGAAAAGAAACAGCAATGGTTATGGACATGATGGAATTTTGAAGCTATAATAATCTAGTTATAACGAATATAGTATTTGGACGTAAAACGTCTATAATTTAGCATGGTATTTATGTGATGGGAAGACAGGTAATCTTATTGATTATATTATTGTAAGCCGAAGACTGGCAGGATCAATACAAGATGCTAGGGTACATAGGAGTGCTCTTATTGATGTTATTAGTAAAGGCTACCATCTAGTAGTGTCTAGGGTTAATTTGAAGCTGAAATTCAGGAAGGGTAACTAATTTCCGAGAAGCATTTACTTTGTTAGACTCTAGGATGTGAATTTGAAAGAAAGTCTCCAGGAACAGTTGAATACTAAACTGGAGAGTTTGAAATTTGATAATATAGAAGATGGATGGAATAATTTTAGAAAATACTTTGTAAAGTTTCTGATAGTGTCTTAGGGAAGAATGTTGGGAATGCAGCTAGGAATGTTAGTGAAAATGCTTTATGTTTGATAGAGAGGAGGAGGGGCTTATATAAGAGTTATTTACTTGAAGGGTCATATGAAAATAAGAGGAATGTAAAGAAAGTGGAGAAAGCACTACAATACGAACTAAAAAGGTGTGAAGTGGAGGATACGGATAAAATTGCCGAAGACCTGGAAGATGCAGCCAGACACCATAATTGTATAATATTGAATTAAAATAAATTTTATTAAAAACCCGTCTTACAATGAACAAGAAAAAACGGAACACAAACAAGAAAAAGAAAGAAAAGCAATTACAATTGCCACCAACACTAGAAAACTGCACAAAAAACCTACTTGAGAAGGTGGACCCAGTAATGGGGCGAAACTCTAGCCTTTCCCCATGAGTCGGGATGGCCTCTTCAACGGCTAAATAATACCGTACTTAGCGACAATATGGCGATTTCTAAAGTAAGGTGGTACTTGTAGCAGATTCCGCTCATACTTAAAATCAATGTCCTGATATCTTTCTTGCTACGGGAAATCAAAATCTTCCAAGAGGGAGAGAAAAACAATACGTTAGGCAAGGCAACTGCATTATAAAGATGAGCCATATACTTGCGGCTTAATTTTATCCGACTAGTAACAACTCAAGCACATTCAACGCGTACTTTTTTCGAAGTATGTTCAAGAAGCAAACTCTGAATCTCTCGAAGAATACGACCAATCGGTAGGTCAAGGTACATGATATAGTCAGATGGTGTTGAATTAATTTCACCTAGCCTCACTGTAGAAACTTTTTCTGAGCAATTAAAAAGCAAAACAGCTGACTTATCAATATTAAATTACAAACCAGTTTTTCAAGCCGGCAGAAATTATTTTCTAAGGGCTTCAGCAATCCAGACAAATTTAGCAGGTCATCCTCAAAACCTGGGAGTGACACATCAGTATGTTTAAAAGTGTAACTTGATGATACAAACTTCTGTGCATCATTGACTCTATTGTTATACGAAGTCGGAGAAGCTATAGCCCCCTGCTTAATTCTTACCTCGTCTCTTGCTTATAAGAGACGGTGAAAGTGAACAATCATCAAAATTATCAGACATTATTGAATCTAACTCTTCTTCATAACGTAACTCTAAGACTACGTCAGGTACTGTGAACTCTGAGCCAAAATAAGCAATCCACTCGCTAGTTGAAATATTAGAGGCATGCTCAATTCTTTCCCACTTAGACGGAAGTGACCAAATGAGGTTCTGATTTTTACCAAGGTTTTGGAGAACATATTCTTTGAGTGCTGCACAGTGGGCGTTTGACATTTTTTGAATCTCGGTTTACTATGGATTCTAATTTGTTTCACTATTCCATTTCAAAGCTTCCTATTTTCGTGCCATATTTTCAGCCACTTCATCATGGATGGACAAGCAGCCACTAGATCCGGTTTGCTAGAACACCCTTTCATCTGCAACTTATTGCACGTGCGCCTCACCGGAACTGCCACACTCAAGGCATGAGATATTTCAGCACAATACATATTTATTGGAGCCATGTTTTGTTCTCACTGCAAAAAGAATTTGCATTTCTCTAAAAACCCTTAAATACCAGCTTCTCTGAAAATAAAACAACAATCGTGAAATATACGCTTACTACGCCTTGTTTTGGATTTTTACATTGCAATTTTAGCCTCGTGAAATAGCAGATGGTGTATTAGGGAGAAGAGCTAGAAAAGCAGCTAGGAGTATAAGTGAAAACGCTTTAAAATGTAGCAGAAAAGAGGAGGAGGCTGCACAAGAAATATTTGAGTGGTAGATAAGGAAAATATAGAAAATATAAGGAAAAATGAGGAAGAAAAAGATGATTCAGAAAAAAATGAGGAATGTAAGGAAAGTAGAGAAAGTATTATGAATTAAGGAGGTGTGAAGTGGAGGCCATGGGTAAAATTGCTGAAGATATGGAAGATGCAGCCAAACGGTATAACAGTAAAATGCTGTACTGCCATGCTAAGAATTCAAAGGGAATAGTCAATCTGGACTTGACCCAGTGAAAGATATAACGGGGCCACAATTAGTGATGAGGAAAGAGTTAAATTTGCAGAACATTTCGAGAATGTGTTAAACCACGATAAAGTTACAGGAAATAATAAGGATAAGAATGAAAACATTCATAAAATTTGGAAATTGAAGGAAGGTTTATTTTGTAAGGAAGAATTAGAGGCAATACTAAAGAGACTAAAAAACAAAATTGCCCCAGGCTCTGAGAGTGTGGTAAATGAGTTTTTAAATATGATGGTTGTGAAGCTAGAGATAAATTCCTAAAGATTATGAAAATTTTTTGATAGAGGCGAAATATTTTCTAATCTAATCCCAATAAAAGAAAGATGATAAGAGTGATTGTGGTAATTATAGAGGCGTTAGCTTAGTTTCTCTAGGAAGCAAATTACTTAGTATGATTATAATTTTTAGACTGAGAGATGCTAATGGTAAAGTATTAAGAGAAGAACAGTGTGGTTTCGGGAAGGGAAGAAGATGGGTCGAACAAATTTTCACTCTTAGATTAATAACTAAGAAGTGCTTAGACCGTCAGACTGCTTTAGTCCTCAGTTTTATAGATTATGAGCAAGCTTTTGATTCAAGCCGATAGAAGAGCTTTAGCGAAGGTCTCATCCTTTTATAGTATACCAGATGTATATATTAAAATGATTTGTCCGAGAGTTACATTTTTCGATTAAGGTAGGAAATGAGGTTAGTAGCTGGTTTTGTATTCAATCAGGAGCAACTCAAGGCTGCGTTCTATGCTCATTTATATGAATCGTCTTAATGGACTTTATCCTAAGGAACATGGCAAAGGCCATGGGGGAGCATGGAATCAAATGAGTAAGTAGAACCCTGCTAGAAATAGACTATGATGTTGATATGTTTTAGGGGTTTTGAGAGTTTGGCGTGTAAGAATAGGTTTGAAAACTTATGTTAAGATGACTAAGTCGCTTAGACTGAGAATACGTAAAGGTGGAGAGGTTATGTTCGGTAACGAGAAGATCTACCAAGTGAATAACTTCACCTACAAAGATAGTGTTATTAGTACAGATGGTGGATGTGGTGATAAAGTTAAAAGTAGAGTAACCAAGGCCTGGAGTTTTTTTCTCACAGTTGAAAGAAGTTTGGAAGAATAGGAAGATAATTCTGCGAACCAAGATTAAAGAATTGGAAGCCACAGTGATGACAGTGCTCAAGTATGGTTTGAAATGTGGGCGTTCTGAAAGACAGAGGAGGACTTGTTAGATGTTTCCGAGAGGAACTGACTACGGATTCTTTTGGGCGCTTGTCTGACTGACCGTATTTATAACAATAAGCTGTAAGGGAAATGTGGTTCTATTCTGCTGTGTATGGCTGTAATGAGAAAAAAGTTGAGATAGTTAGGACACGTACTGCGGATGAAGGATGACAGATTGTCAAAAATATTCCTTTAAGATCAACCATCTAGGGCCAAGCGAAAAGCAGGTCGTGTCTGAATTGATTATGGAGAGGTCGTAAGGAAGGATTTAAGGGAAATTGAAACTTCTTGGGAGGGTGGTAAGAGGGGGGCTTTGGATATATTGGGATGAAGGAAGAGTATGCGTAGCTGTGTTTGCCTCATGCTGTAAGGTGAGATTTGTTTTGTTTTTAGAACGCTAATGTTGGAAATGTAATCTCAGATTTCGAAAACAGTGAGTTTAAATACCCCTTAATATCGTTTTTGTTGAAAATCAAACACTGTTTGTGAAATAGATTGAATTTGTTATTCCATATTTTAATGTTTGCTTTGGATTAAACAGCTGTGAAATTCTTGGTTAGAAACTGTGTTGGTAATAGAAAGCCATTTTGAAAAATTTGAGGAAGTATACACCTTTTGGTCGAACATGTATGCTGGGGAATGTGCTTTGATTTATGATACTTAAAGCGCAGTTTCAGTCATTTGTGAATCATGTAAGATTTATTCTGTGTGTCTTCTTTTTTTTTCTTTTTTTTTACTTCGGATGTTCTCATTGCAGTTTTAGATTCCTATTTACAGTTAGTGACTTCAACAGTTTTGTGAAAATCAAACTTCATTTTTACTTGCCAATCTTCGATTTTGAACATCCATTTTGAACACACATTCGATTTTGAACATCATACAAGCCTTGTAGTCGACCAATGTGCAGCATAGAAATCCTTGAATGCAAACTATGGGCATTTATTCGTTCTTTACTAAGTTTCTCCTAAGGAGGTAACCATGACGTAGTAGAAATATTCCTACTTCGTACTATGATAGGAAGTGGTTACTCCATACTGCCTTTTATTTTAGGATATTCATATTGAAATTGTAGCTTCATATTTGTATTTAATAAGTTAAAACCCTTAAGTATCAATTCTAGTGAAAGCCAAACGCCATTTGAGAAATATGAGCTTATAGTTTTTTGGGTTTTAGACTTTTATGTTGTGACATTAACCTCAGATTTGTAGTTAACAGGCTCAGATTTGTTCGATGAGAACAGTGTTGGAAATTGAAACGAAATCTTTGGTGGAAACATGTATTTCCCGTGGTTTGTTTTAGGGTAGAAATACTACTACTACTACTACTACTAATAACTCACTGCAGCACCAAGCCGCCTGAGGCCAACACATTCACGCACGCTCCCCCTCCAATCTAATCTATTTAAAGCCTCCCTCTTTACACCCTCCCAGGAAGTTCCCATTTCCTTTAAATATTTATTTATGACATCCTCCCAACCCAGACAAGGACGACCTGCTTTCCGTGTAGCCCTAGACGGTTGGCCAAGAAGGACAATCTTCGGTAATCTGTCATCCATCATCCGTAGAACGTGGCCTAGCCATCTCAACCTTTCTTTCATTATAGCCCCAGAAAGCGGGATTGAACCACACTTTTCGTACAACCTACTGTTTGAAATACGGTCAGTCAGCCGGGTACCCAGAACAATCCGTAGGCAATTTCTCTGGAAAACATCTAGTAAATTTTCATCTGCTTTTCGGAGTGCCCATGCTTCAGAGCCATATTTGACCACTGTCATCAATGTAGCTTCCAATATTCTAATCTTGGTATGTAGACTTATCTTTCTATTCTTCCAAACTTTTTTTAACTGTGAAAAAACACCCTGAGCTTTAGCTATTCTACTGTTAACATCTTCACTGCTCCCACCATCTTTACTAATAATACTACCAAGGTAACTGAAGCTCCCAACCTGATCAATCTTTTCGTTACCTAATGTCACCTGTTCATCTTCACTTATTACTAGCCTTAGTGACTTAGTCTTCTTAACATTAAATTTCAAGCCTATTTTAGCACCCTGAACTCGTAAAACCTCTAAAAATTCATTCATTTTGCTCACACTTTCATCTAATATGCTTAAATCATCAGCATAATCTAAGTCCAGGAGCGTTCTTCCTCCCCATTTGATTCCATGGTCTCCAATTGCCTTTCCTGTGCTCCTTAAGACGAAGTCCATCAAAATGATCCATATAAAGGGGGATAGAACACAACCCTGCTTAACTCCTGATTTAATACAAAACCAGTTGCTAACCTCATTTCCTACCTTAACCGCAGCAGTATTATTCTCGTACATAGCGCAAATCACTTTAATGTATTTTTCTGGTACACCATATAACGATAAGACCTTTGTTAACGCTGTTCTATCAACAGAATCGAAAGCTTGCTCATAATCGATAAAACTAAGGACCAAAGGTGTTTGACAACGAAGGGACTTCTCAATTATTAACCTAAGAGTGAAAACATGGTCGACACATCCTCTACCTTTTCTAAAACCGCATTGTTCTTCCCTTAAAACTTTGTCTACAGAATGTCTCAGTCTAAAAAGTATCATATTACTCAGTAATTTGCTACCTACAGAGACCAGACTAATGCCTCGATAATTACGACACTCACTCTTGTCACCTTTCTTATACAGTGGTTTAATTAAGGTTTTCCTAAAATAATTGGGTACTTCCCCTTTTTCAAAAATCATGTTCATAATCTTCAGTAGCTTATTCCTAACCTCAGAGCCACCATATTTAAGAAACTCATTAATCATACTATCAACACCTGGGGCCTTATTATTTTTTAATCCTTTTAGTACTGTCGCTAATTCTTCCTCACTAAACAAATCTTTCTTCACATTCAAGGTATCACAAACTTTTTCATTTTCATCTATATCTTTTCCTGCAACTGTATCTCGGTTTAGCAATGTTCCACCCATCTTTCTTTAACTTTTTCCTTATCACTAATTGTGACCCCATTTCTATCTTTAACTGGGACTAGTCCGGATTGACTACTCCCTTTCAATTTATTAACATGCCAGTATAATATTTTACTATTATGCCGTCTAGCCGCATCTTCCAGATCCTCAGCAATTTTATCCATATATGGCCGTTCCTGGATAGTTCCTGAATGATCACGGACTGAACAATGGTACAATATGCCTTCGTATGTGTATGAAATTGACACGAGGAGACTGGGGATTTTCTGATCAGGATCAGGCCCAAAGAGCCCATTCTGGGCTTTCTTATCATAGACATTCAACTATCATTTCATCTCTCTGATTTAAATAGGGTGTAACGTGTCCTCCATTCTAATTAAAGAATAAGACAATAAAGAACAATACAGAACGTAAAGAACAATATTTGAGTAGAATTTCAAAGTAAGTTCAACAAAAACCTAAAATTTACAGGGTTTTACAAGGTTGCCAGCCATATGAACATTTTACGCCACATGTATTTCTAATAGATCACTTATCATGCTATTTTCCTCTCTAAGAGAATAAAATTGCTTGCAAAATTGACTGTGTAATTACGTTCTATATAAAACACATCTTACCTGGTTTTAACTAATTTATAATTATGTAAAAAAAAGTATTAATTTCAATTCTCTGTCTAGCTATAAAAAAAATTGTCCCCCCACGTACCAAAAACAAAGAAAGTGAAACGATGACGTCTCTACGAAACAACCTTTGGTTCATATCGCTGTTTTTACAATTGTTAAAACCGACAAGAGAAATGGATTTTGTAACATAGCTAAAAAAAAAAAAAACACCTATCGACTAAAATCGTATTAGTGGTGCTCAAAAATGTGTCTTGCAGCGCAGTTTGCTTTCGAATTTCAATACTAATTCATAAGATATAGAGTTATTCCAGTTTTATTGGAATAAATCAGTGAAAACAACAAACAACGGGTCCATTGCTACAAAGAATTTTCACAGGTGCTTGTCAAAAGTCAGCGGGACTTGGGATTCGTAGTCAACTTCTTCCCTCAGTCCTGGCCATTTCTTGTAAAATAGGGGGCAGCAGATTTATTGGACCTGTGAGCACAGAAAGTGTAGTCCGGGCTATTTACAATGAAATAAAGATATGCAGCAGAATATAAACAGCATTTCTAAATGAAAAAAAAAACCTAAATTGAACGAGTCTTCTCTATGCTCTGCTTAGCTCATAATTGTCTTTTAAATGAATTTAAATTTAAAAGCAAAGATTTTCTGTTTGAAGTAAAGAGCGAAATTGAAACGTAAAATGAGCTGAAATTACTGCTTCACAGTTTACATAACCCATATTTATAAAGCTAGCTAAATTAAAATGTCCCGTGATAATGCCTATGTTTGTAAAATTCAGAAAAACGGGTACAATATCTCAGTAATTTCAGTAGCGCTTTACTGAAAACACAATACAATACACGGTTTTAGTGTAGTAGAAACATAAAGCGCGTCTGGATATATTTTACAGTAGAAAACAAGCAGTTTTAATAGGATTTGAAACCACTTAACTTGGCGTGACTTCTGCAAAATGTGTCCATGTAAATGATAGGGCTGTAGACTAACTTCAAAAATTCATATCACAGCTTAAAATTCTTTATACTCCAAGTAGGAATAACTGGATGTCTGGAGTTTATATTATTTTTTCTGGATTAAAAAAAAACCACTAAATCGTATTTTCAGAATTTTAAATGTTATTTTACCAGCTCATCACCTTATTATATTACCACAGTCCGCTTTTGACCTACGCATCTTCTACATTTTAGCACTTTGGTCCAGAAGAATAAAACATGCATGTAAAGTAGCAAAGTCAATTTTTTCATTCAAAGTGGTGAAGGAGGCTTTAATTTCCTTCTGAGGCGCTTGAATTTGACATTGCTCCACTATTTCCTGTTGTCAAATGGTATCAAGCTAGCGCCAAAAAGGGCTGAAGAGCACACGAGCATGGATCTGTAGCTGTTTTGTGTGTGTGGGGGGGTCCTTTTAAATAGCTAGAAATTTGTAAAACTATGAAAATAGACAAAGCATGTACAGTATTAAGAAATATAGGAAAAATCTCGAGATTTGACATTTATGCTCGATTGGTCTATACGCTTAACATACTCATTTTCTGTCATTAATTTCTTCTTTTTTTTAATTAATTTTTAATCCCACTTCCTCTCCTCCAAGTTGCATCAATATTTCAAAACAAAAAACGATTTTCACATTTTCAAATACTAAATGCCACCTATACTTTATTTACTTAAAGATAACAGCCGAAGAATGGTTTTTCGCATTGTTGTACTATTACCTATAGACAACATTATAAAAAATGCTTTCCCGCAGAGAAGACGTCCTCTCGGTACAGGAAGTCCCCGTTTACAGTGCCACCTTTAAAACATCAAACAACAAACTTTCTTTAATTCCAGTTCTGCGAAGAACTGGGATTAAACTTGTCCTTTTAGACTTAAAATCAAAAACCAAACTGAACCCTGATATTCCACTAGTCGGCTTCCGAATCAGTTGCTATAGAATGCTTAAGTTTTCAAGGATCTACTTATTGTTTCCGGCTGGCTAAATCACTAATTACTGAAATTCGTCAAGACAGCGGTAGATATTCTGCCAGTATTATCATCAATTTTTGTTAATTCTATCATTTGTTTATTTCATTCATTTTAACTAACTTAGAAATGGACGTGGTAAATAGCTGCATTTACCGACTGAGACTGAGATTGTGTAGTTGTCATCTCGGCATTTTATTTCCTTATTAATTTGATTAACTTATTAATTTTATTTATTATTTAAGAATTAAGAGAGAGAGAGAGAGAGAGAGAGAGAGAGAGAGAGAGAGAGAGAGAGAGAGAGAGAGAGAGAGAGAGAGAGAGAGAGAGAGAGATAGGTTTATTTAAACAACATCGTAGCTAACAGCTAATTTGCGTTGCTTCACTATGCTAAATAACAAACTAACACAAAAAAAACAGAAGAAAATATCACTCGGCTAGCGTGGCGGTTCGTGCGTAGAAGTAGCTCTACTGTGAACAGTGCTGACATCTAAAAAAAGGGACGGTAGCAGCATCTGGTGGCTTTGTCAGAAGATTAAAAGTCACCAAATTCGAAAAAGTAGATGGCGCCACCGTATATAGCGGTGAAGAAAGGTCAAATAAAGTATCTTTCCTGTACTTAATTTGCATATTGATGGCACAGAAAACTGTCAGGATAGTCACTGCTTTAACTGGTGACACCATTGACGAACCAGCACACATATATTGGGCACTATTGAGCTAAACTTGGTAGATGGGCTCTGCAGCTGTGCTAGCGCAACAATCTAACAAAAAAAAAAAAAAAAAAAAAAAAAAAAAAAAAAAAAAAAAAAAAAAAAAAACGCTTCTTGACTACTAAGGTCCCTGCGTCGGCCCTGCAGTGCATTCCTGCAGCGTGATTCGATCTCTGGGTCCCTTATTACCAAGCTAAGGTCAAATCCACTGCGCCACCACAGGACTTATTAATTTTATTCTTCTAATTTAATGGATTCAAATAATAAGCCAGTAAAACCACCACACTTCACAACAAGGTTTTAGCAACTCAGTCTCTTTTTACAAAATCACTAAAAAATTACGGGGGTGTGTAACCCTCTCCTTATACTTGATGCTTCTGTTCATAGAACGCTTTTCTTTATTTTACAGAAAGATACTCAAGGACTTGAAAAACTGACCAGCAAATGGAAAGAAGCATGTAAAGCGGCATTCGCGGATCTGTACACATTAGCAAAGGATAAGAATCCCGACCAAAAACTGTCAATGCCAGATTTAGCTCGACATCTTGGAATAGACAAAGATATACTTGACATTGAGGACAGCGATGAAGAATGAACCTGATTTTAAGTTTAAGTTACACGAGCTATGCAAAGTTGTTTCCTATTAAGGAAAAAATAAACACGTTCTTCAGTAAAAGTTTTTATTTCAGGGATACAAACGGAGTCACGAAGGAGATGGGTGTCAGTATCATTGTTTTATATAATTCGCTTTTTTGGATAAGTCTAAGCCTTCCCACTTAAATACGTTTCCAGATACGAGGCTTATTTATTTTATTAATAATTTTGATATGGACATTTAAAAGTAAAAAAAAAATCAGTCTGTGTCTTTTTTTTTCATTTTATCCAGGTCATTCTAATTTATTTTAGCCACATCGGCTCGCTTCTAAATCTTAATGGTTAATTATCCCTTGTATTTTTTTTTTTTTTATTGAATGACTTCACAAATAAAATTGATGAATAAAAGAGAATCTCTCTCTATTGTCATCACATAGTAATATGATACATTTTGTAAACCAATCATACACATAAAATAGGACTACAACGGCAAACTTTTTAAAAATGACACAATTATAAAAAAAAACACATTTTTCAAAAAGGTAGAAAACTATTTTGGCCAACAATGCAGAATTGGAATTACCAGATTAAAAAAAAAGAGAGACAAGTCTTATTAGATAGTTTAGAATCCTACTCGACCAAGCCTATAAAAAGATAATTTAAACACAAAATTCATTGCTGGTTTTCATGCAACGGTCATATGGATGACCCTCGACGTAACTACAGGTTGAACCAAAGACAAATCCATAAAGAAAAGTGCACAGTTCTCATAAGATACTTTTTCAATAAGAGAGTGGAAGAAAAAGCTCTGGGCTGACCTCCCCTTTGGTTCAGAATTTTTTTTAAGGTGCAATAAAGCAAACAGTTTTTTATTTGGCCTTGAAGATCGTCAAACGGGCCAGTATAATTTTCTCTTTTTTTAATAATTAAGATTTCAACGTTGAAAGAGGCTGTGAAGAAATATTACTCTCCATACTGTCGTGTTAAAAAGTGCACTTTCTTTGGTTTATTTTCGTGACGTATTTATGCAAGCCAATCACGTCATCTATTATTTCTGGAGAGACAAATAGCCCTAAATTACTCTTTTTGATACACCAGTCACACGGAAGTCAACGTGCTGGGAATTTTTACTTGACCCATCAATCAAAACAAATTGGATTGAAATCTAATAAGGGATACTTTTTCCTGAGATAATTCGCTCTTCAAAAGAATGAGTAAGCCCTAACGCAAAATATAATAAATTAAAACTTGGATAAATCAAGATTAATTTTTTTTTATCTCCATTGACAATCTTTAGCTCCATCTTTAATAGTTCCATTTGACAACATACTATCTGTGACAATATTAGTTTTAATTCTTAGGAATGTCATGTTACAACACCTTAGGACCAATTCATTTCAAAATCCTCCTATTAAAGTTCTTCCTTACAACTACTGTCTGCCTTTCGTTTCACAAATTCAAAATTCACACAGTTCTAAATATAAGAAGTGTGTCTTATATACACTTATCGTGATCAGATGAATAAACTGCATTAAATTGCAAAACTTTTCTCTTTGTGGCTTACTTGATAAAACTGGCACAACCCAAAACGTTGTATATTCTAAGATCGCAGTTCGTATCGCATCCTGAAATCGAAATTGTGTCGTATCTTTTCTATTTAATTACAAAATAATTTATAAAACCATGATAATATGAAGTTTTTGAAGTAAACCCGTTATTTTTGCTATTTTTCAGTAAGGCTTATCTGTTGTATATAATCGTAAAATATCCCTTTTTTCACCGGGGGTGATGAGATCAAGTCTGGGGTCTTAGACTATCAGAAAAGTTTTCCTTTAATCGGAAGGTTAAAGTATAAGTTAATTATAACTTAATTATAACTTTAGTATAATTAAAGTTAATTAAAATATTATACTATTATGCAAAGCCTCCTTTACTATCCACTGAGACAGAACCCCCTTCAGAAGGACAGAGTTTGACAGAGAATCAAAAGAGTAATCATTTCACAATAAAAATTTCCTCTGCTTGTTTAGATAACACAATGTCCTATTTAACTGAGAGAAACGAAATATAAAATCACAAAAATCAATACTTCTCGGAGCACGGGCTCTCAAAAGATGAAAGCTCAATCAAAATGAATTAGTTATAAAAAAAAACTTTAAACTTGATTTACACCATTACCTGAAATAATCCTATAGATATTATATAGAAAATCCGGATATATACAAATTTTGAGGATTTTCTGGTATGTTGAATATGATGGTGTGATCTTAATTACGATTCCTTGGATTTTAGGGGGTGTTTCCCGCTATTTCAAAAACAGGCAAAAATTCTCAGGCTCGTAACTTTTGATGGGTAACCCTAAACTTGATGAGACTCATATATTTGGAATCAGCATAATAAGCTGATTCTTTCGATATATATACTGATATTATTGCCATTGAAAGTACTAAACACACTAAAGTGCGTTTAGTACTTTCAAAAGTGCTATTTATTCTAATTAAACGGCCTTTGTAATTCAGGCGTCATTCTTAAAGAATTTGAACGAATTTCGAACTTTAGCGTAAAGAGCGAGGTATTGACGATGGAGCGAACCCCCTCATATAACGTAATAATATCTGTTCGTTATAAGTTTTAATGCTAATCCTTACTTTCAGTTGAAAAAACTTGTTTTTTTTTTTACTTTAATGCATAAAGACACGAAAACGCAGTTTAAAAGTCGCAGTCCTTCCAAAAACCTTAAACAATATAATTAGTGAAAACACCATAAATTTTATTTTTAGATTCAAAGTTAATAAAAACTTAATCTTCGTTTAGGATATAACACTTAAAGCTACTAGAACCTGTGAGGGCGAAGTGGTCTATTCACGTCAAAAAGTTGTGGATCTCTAATATATTCTGGGTGTTTTCGGTTCTCTGGCATCAACCCTGAAAAAAAGAATAATGTATAATGACTAGTATGTGTATTTTCCTGTACCTGACTGTGGGGATGATAATAACTTGATTCTCTAACATGACTGGCTAAGACAAACTGACCATGTACAAATTTTTACTGATGGCTCCAAGTCGGACAAGGGTGATGGCTGTGCAGTGGTGGTCCCCAGTATGTCAGTTTCATGTAACTTTAAGTTACCAGGCAGCCTGTCTATTTTTTCAATTGAGATCATTGCTATATATAAGGCATTGGAATTTATTAAGTCATATGGGTATGCCCGGAGTTGGATGATATACTCTGACTCAGCATCAGCCCTTAAGTACCTGATGAATGAATATGAACCTAGTTGCGAATTAGTTTGTAATATCCACCAAATAGTTAGGTCATTAGAGCTTGTGGGAAATCATAGACTTCTGGTCTGGGTCCCAGCACACATGGGAATTACTGGAAATGAATCTACTACAACTACTAATAATAATAATAACTCACTGCAGCACCAAGCCACCCGAGGCCAACACAACTACGCACGCTCCTCCTCCAACCTAACCTATTCAAGGCCTCCCTTTTTACATACTCCCAGGAAGTTCCCATTTCCTTTAAATCTTTATTTATCACATCCTCCCAAACCAGAACGGGATGAAATGCTTTCCGTTTAGCCCCAGACGGTTGGCCAAAAACGACAATCTTCGGCAATCTGTCATCCGCAGAACGTGGCCTAGCCATCTCAACCTTTCTTTCATTATATAGCCCTAAAAAGCGGGATTGAACCACATTTTTCGCACAACCTACTGTTTGAAATACGGTCAGTCAGCCGGGCACCCAGAACAATACGTAAGCAATTTCTCTGGAAAACAACTAGTAAATTTTCGTCTGCTTTTCGGAGCACCCATGCTTCAGAGCCATATTTGATCACTGTCATCACTGTAGCTGAAAAAACACTCTGAGTCTTAGCTATTTTACTTTTAACATCTTCACTGCTCCCACCGTCTTTACTAATAATACTACCAAGGTAAGTGAAGCTGCCAACCTGTTCAATCTTTTCATTAGCCAACGTCACCTTTTCATCTTCACTTATTCCTAGCCTTAATGACTTAGTCTTCTTAACATTAATTTTCAAGCCTATTCTAGCACCCTGAACTCGCAAAACCTCTAAAAATTCATTGATTTTGCTCACACTTTCATCTAATATGCTTAAATCATCGGCATAATCTAAGTCCAGGAGCGTCCAGGACTCCCCATTTGATTCCGTGGTCTCCAATTGCCTTTCCTGTGCTCCTTAAGAGGAAGTCCGTCAAAATGACCCATATAAAGGGGGATAGAACACAACCCTGCTTAACTCCTGATTTAATACAAAACCAGTTGCTAACCTCATTTCCTACCTTAACCGCAGCAGTATTATTCTCGTACATAGCACAAATCACTTTAATGTATTTTTTCTGGTATACCATATAAGGCTGAGACCTTTGCTATCGCTCTTCTATCAACAGAATCGAACGCTTGCTCATAATCGATAAAACTGAAGACCAAAGGTGTTTGACAAAGAGGGCACTTCTCAATTATTAACCTAAGAGTGAAAACTTGGTCGACACATCCTCTATCTTTTCTAAAACCACACTGCTCTTCCCTTAAAACTTTGTCTACAGCATCTCTCAGTCTACAAAGTATCATACTACTAAGTAATTTGCAACCTACAGAGACCAGACTAATGCCTCGATGATTACGACAGTCACTCTTGTCACCTTTCTTATACAGTGGTTTAATTAAGGTTTTCCTGCCAAAACCCGTTTAGTTTTACATAAATAGGGGAGAGTTAGCTCGCCCTTTTGTGATATTTGTAATGGGTATGATGATGCTAGACATATTCTCATGAAGTGCACAAAATATGAAGTACAAAGAAATGTGTTTAGAAACCAAATTATAAAGTATTTTGGTGCATTTACAATGAGAGCGGTCCTAGGTCAGGCATCCCCTAAGTGGGTCCATAGAAAGACTATGTTGTTGTTGACTAGGTATATAAAGAGATGTAATCCGCATAACATTCTCTGTTGTTTTTTTAAAAGTTATAATGTATTGACTTTTATATTCATTATATTGACCTTTTTATTTCGTATTTACGTTTCCTTCTATAGATGTTTTAATTGTAGTAACTGTATTAACTTCTATTTTTACTGTATTGACTTTTTATTTATTTATTTTTTTCTAGTATTTTAGCCTTATTTAAATCTGAGTAAAATCTTTTCGCAGATATTTTAAGCAATAATAGCAGAGTAGGGATGTGATATACATATTAGTGCCAGTGACTTGAGCAAGAACACTGTACAACGTCCTAGTACTCTCCCAAGATATCTTAAGTGTTAATGTGGCCCATGCCAAAATTTTATTTGTGTGTTTCTAAAAGTGACGTGGCCTCATAAGCCCAAGTTTTAAAAAGAGGATCGCACGTATACGAGTGGTTGATTCGCTCAAACTTCAACTAAACAACAACAACGACATGACCTGTAAAATTCAGCTTTAGATATGATTTACACCCAAACTAGTCTGTAATTTGCTACAGATAAACTCAAATTTGGCGGTCGAGTTTTGAAAATTCTACTGGTAAATATATTATTTCATGGTTGTTTACTTATGGCCATTAAGATTTTGAGAAATGTTACAGAATCAAAACCTTGCAAGTGAATTATGGAAATCTGCTCAACCTGACACACAGTATAACAAAATATGAACTGCGTTAGTGTTTAAAATTCATAAAAAAAATAAATGATACAACTAACTGTCTATTTGTTTGTTTTGACAGCATTTGATTGATAATTCAGGCTGCCGAATTATTATGGCAAACGATTCACTAAATCTGGGCAGTGTAACGGAAGCACCAAAACTCATAAAAGCAGTTGTTATCATTCTGATGAACCCCGTTTGATAGCTTATAATCATTTAAAGGTTTTTAATCCATTATTGTTTCGCTCAGTCTGTATAGATTTTTATTTGATAGACTAAAGTAATCCTCCTGTATGGGGTGTTATATGTTGTTTTCCGACATTACATAATCCTAATCACAGCCTAGTCACCCTTATGGGTTTCTAAAATCTTAGTTTGAATTTCGACTAATTTTGTCTGATGCTTGGCAATCGTGTAAGAGTATAACCTTATTCAGGCGCCAATTTATCGTAGCATCAATAAAGATCTTTTTCATGTCTTTTCTCCACTAATGACACTGTTTCACCCTTTTGATCTTTTTTCTCAATTTTAATGTCCACAATATATTTAATTGCTTTTCATATCTTGACAATCACTTTCAAATAAAATTGACTTTAATTCATGATCAGGCTGAAAATGATATTTGCCAAACTGCGAGTTTTTTGCTTTCCGATTTTTTCCATCCGTTTTAGCTAATTTTTCTTATTTGTTGTCTTTCTTTTTATGAATTTAATTCGATATTTTGAAAAAGATGAAGAAAAACGTGTGTGCTCTATCACATTCGTAATCAGCGTAAAAATTGATATGAAAAATATCATCAAATCATCAGGGTCCTATGCTAATTATGAATTTTATACATTCTTGTTTCTATTCTTGTTTATATTCTATGTTTCCTTTCGTCAACTTTCAAGAAGGAAGAAACCAGCTGCAAATGAATTGAGACCACATCATTTGTAGCCGTTTTCGTACCAAACCTGAAGCCCGATGATTTCCCAGTATTTGGTGACTTCAACACATTAGATCCGACACCACAGAATAGTCAGAAAGGACGCACAGATTCAACCATTAAGACGGAAGTGTGGAATTTTCCCTTAGAAAGGGAAAGGATGGATAAAAAGCAAATTTTTTAACATCATCATTTTTAATTTATTCAAAACTGAAATCTCCATATTTATGCGTGTGGATCACACCTCAAGAACTGGGTTTGTGGTTAAAATTAAATTTATAATAAAAAATCTCGAGAGGATATTGAAATGAACCCGATATTGAAAAGCAATGGCAAATGCGGTAAAAATATAATTTGTTAAGATGTTAAAGAGTCCTTTCATTATGGAAGAAGATTCCCAGATTTGTCGCAACTCTTTTTGTTCAACTTTCAGCAAAATAACGTTGAACAAGAAGTAACATGGATGTATATTAATTTTAAATGCTGCTAATAATACATATAAGCGTACTAAAGCATGTCTAACATTAAGACACTTGTTTTCTTTTCATAGCATATGAAAAGTAAATCCCAAGTCAAAACCTCAGTCATATCTGTTGATGAAAAAAAAACAACAACATTTAAGAATAAAGTACTTTTCTTTGATTCTAAGGTCACACATGCGCAACAGAATGGGGGAATTGAAATGCCAAGGAATCGACTATGCCAATCTATATTACCATTAATTTGTCCTCACATATCTTCTACCAATACTACCTCCTGGTATCTTCTTCCAGATTCATCATTTAGGTAAGCAAACCGTTGTTACAAGCCTCCATCTTTTCTAATTTCAAAGAAATTAGATCTTTACTCTGATTGGTCGATCATAAAAATTACGCTTGGAAGTTGAACATAACTCAGCTCAATAAAATATGAATGGGATACAATGTTGGGGATGTGCATAATTTTGATTTTATCCACAATTATACTAGGTCATTAAAGAATACAATATAATCCATACAGGCGTTACTGGCCTAAATTTCCAAGCCTTTTCCTTCTATATTCTCAATTTATCAGGTTTTACTTCGTCGTCCACATATTTTCCACAGAAAGCCTGGTTGACCAACTCTTTACTAAGAGCACTGAAGTCGAAGTATTCAACTTGATAATTCAGCGTCTAGAATCCAAAGAGCTAAAGATTTCTAAAACTGAAGCAATAAATTTTGCTATAACTCTCAACAGCAAGACAGACAAACAAAAAGAGAACTAGACAACTGCGACTGGAAAGCCCATAATTCCCAATACAATAAAAAAAAAAACTTCAGAAAAAGCACAACATAATAATAATGATACTTATGGCCATAATAGCACACAGCTAGCAGCGGATGTCTATAACGCACTACAAAATGATAAATATAAAAAATGAAGAATCCAAACTTTACACAACATTTTCAAGAAGTTCCTCACTGTAGTGCTTCACGGAATACGGAAGAACTTCCGTATTCCGGAATACGGAACAGAATACGGAATACGGACGATAGGTGCCGTTTCGATGCCTGGCGGGTGGAGGACAAAGGAATTGGCATGACGAAATGAGGACTCCTCTAAGTGTTCTTGGACGATTGTTTTGTGGTTCTCGAAAATCCGAAAAAGTTTCTTAATGGGCATCAGAGTTTAGGGATTTTTCTTCCGAAACGGATTTTAAGATGACTGCGCCTTTCAGACAGTTTTTGAATCCTCACTGTCTGTAGACTGTCCTCGTAGGAAGTTTCATTTGCCCTATGGCGCGCCAGCTTCTGAATCTTTTAAGCTTTTCAGTTTGGATAGCAGTTAGACCTGGATGCCAAACAGGACATATTTTTTGTACAAAACAAACTTGTATTTGATGTGAACTTTTCAAGAGAAAACTATATGCTGAAAAAAAATGTGTAATTATCCTATTTCTTCTGCGTTCCGTAGAACAACTTACTTTGTGAGAACTTGTAACAAAATTTTGGGCAATTCGCTCAAAAAATTCAATGAGTGTTTGCGACTGCTGCAAAAAAAGTTTCTCTAAAATAAGAATAACATAAATATAAAGCGGTTGACATTTAAAGATATAAAACAAAAATAGATCAAATGGGTTGAACTCAAAACCTGCTCTTTGTAAGAAATGTGTTTTAATTTTGCACAGCAATGCTATCCAATGAAGATATGGAGATATACACCATGAATGTTAATCAATGATCTTAAAAATAAGCAAATTTTAAACAAATAAGAGTCCATATTAATGTTCTTGCTTAGGAGGGGGGAGGGGGGGGGTCCAAAAAAACTGTCAAACAGATTGTTAACAAGAAAAATTTGGTCTTAGAAATGCACCTTTTGATGGATCAGACATGTTGCCTCCCTTTATGAATATTATCTTGACCCCTTAAATAGACAGGCATCAATTAAGTTGAAATATTTGTATCATAAAGAAAAATAAACATAATTAGTAGAACTTACGCATTCGTCTAGACTGTAAAATTGCTTTTTCCACGATAATTTGTTGTCTTTCACAAAGACCAGTGATATGGCGACCATAAATTCGTCCAGTAAAAGGCGATACAAATTGGGATAAGAACCTGACATTCTTGTAATCAACAGGTACGTCGTATTTACATAGTAAACACACAGGCTTCTCTACTTCATATGGATTTACATCCTCTGGCAACAACTAAAAAATATAATCTGTTTGCATCAAGACCATTTTCAAGGGGGGGATAGGGGTTTGATTTTTTTTGGGAAATAAATCTCAGAAATAAGACAAGGGTACTAGAGTACAGGGCGCATCAGGGAGGGAGGGGAAGGTGACATCAGCTAAAACTAAGAGTAGTTAAGAACTTGCTAGCGACAAAGCCAATTAATGTAACACTGCCTTTGTTTACGAGCATTTGGTCATAAAGTTGTTACAAAGCTTACTCAAGTTGTGTTTCCAGACCACCAGAGATTATATTCCCTTTTGGTCCACGCCTCCGTAGTGCCCTCCATAGCTGCAGGATATCCCCAAAGCAACATGCTTGGACATGACGAATGACCTGCAGCGCCAACTACTGAGGGCGACTCAATAGGTGGAATAGAAGGTGACTAAACACTAGATACTTTTATGTGCTACACACCGTAATCCAGTCACATTATTCAGTAATGCATGTATAATCTCTACAATTTTTTTTCTCCACAAAACCCTTATAAAAAAAACGTTCATATTTCCCAATACAATTTTGTTTTGTGGGCGTGCCTCTACAAATGCTAACACACAAGTATTTGTCCAATTTGAGAGTCATAGCTACTCCCGCCGTTTGTCCGTGCCGTTTCCCAAAACACTTGGAAAACTATAGGACTCCCCATTTGCCTGCCAGTCTAGGGGACTTGTCTGTCATATGTCAATCCTAAATTATGGTTGTCCACCTGAGACTTTCAGCGGGCAAGCCTATTAGGCTTAGGTCACTTGTTCGTCTGTGAGTCCAAGCAAATTCAACCCCCCTCCTTTTGCATACAAGTCCAGTTGACATTATTCGTTATGAGTCAAACCAAAAATCTCAATCATCCCTTAGTTCTATGGCTATCTACCCTAGTTCTGCCCTAGGATGGATGGATTAAAAACAATATCTAACAACAAGTGAAAATGACATCATTTTTATACAGTCCTGAAAAAGATTTATGCTAGCTCTGCTTCTCACTCAGGCCATCTGTCTTGGCTTTGTCTCCAATTGGTCAATGGCTTGATGGTGCCTTGATTTTAAATCAAAAATCAAGCCCAATACAATTTTGTTTTGGGATTTTGGGAATAGCACTGAATTTCAAAAGTCAGGACACCAATGCCCAGTTTTTGGTTCATCCTCTGCTTAAATGAATTAAAAAGTGGTATTTTATTTGAGCTGCATTTTACAGAAGAGTAGAGAAACTGGAAAACATGCATTAAGCCCATGCGATACCTTAAAACCATTTTCCAGGTCTTAGGCTTCCTGTCTAGTCGGCTGACCCTCTTAAAGACAAAGGGTTCATTATTGAATTCTACCAGCGGACTAGCCATCTTCGAGTGATATTGATAATCTGTGATTCGACTTCTGTGATGAAATTTGATTATAAAGACCTGCCGTGCAAAAACTGGGGAGCAAAGTAGCAATACTACTTGGCAGTTTTCATATTTGTTGGCAGATATTGTCTGAAAATACCATCTTTACATATAAAAATACTTTTTTCTCAAAGAAAAGCTGTCAAAACACTAGTTGTGTTGCTGAATTGTCGGCAGCTTTTGGACTTTTGAAATTCTGTTACTGGCAGCTTTGGAACTTTTTCCATACCTGGTAAAGACAATTCCTTTTGTCGGCAAGCTTGTCAATCAAAGCAGGTAGCACAACAATGAACTCCCAAAGCTGCGAAATTTCTCAAATGATATTTCCTTTGAGTTGATTTTTAGCGATTTCCAAGCCGGTATGCTCTATTATTTTTAGGGACTACCCTTTCCTAAGCTTCAAAAAGAAAATTCTGCTCCATTTAAGGAAAAACAAAAAATTCACACTTTCTGATGATAAAACTGAATATCTCTATTTGTAACACAAAATGAAATAAAATTATTTTTCAAAGAATTCCGGGATATTAGTTATCGGTTTTTAGTTTTCTGTCATTTATTTGGGTCTATTATCCAATCTCTACAAGTTATGGCAAGACTGCACATTCATTTCTAAATAGTTTGACCACACAAACTAAAAAAGTTTATAATAAACGAGATAGGGCGATCCTTAAAGGTACTGCATAACCTTGAGGATTTTGAAAGTTACTGAAAAAAATTTCTGTTTATCAACAGCTACTTAATTTTAATTTTACTTAACATTAATGCCAATAAGATACTTGAATACATTGGTAAACTTGGATCAGGTGGGAACTCATAAGGGATTATCTTGTTATAGGATGGTGCATTTCTTACGTTCAGTTTTATAAGAAATCCTTATTCAGTAAATTATTTTTTCTAGGCAAATGTTCGCTTCTGAAATACTATTTTTTGCAATATTACAATATCTGCATCACTACGCCTGTAATACTGCAAGACTATTTTCGAACTGATTTCTGCAAATACCACCGTTTCCTATATGCCTTTTTGCAAAATACAATGCAGATTTTACATATAATTTTATTTTAGGTTTTTGCAACTTCCGTTGCAACTGAATTCCAAATAAAAATTGTCTGCTAAAAAGGAAACCCTTATCAATTTGTAAGCAAGGTAGCAAGAAGACATGAAACGCTGAATGCAAAAGCTGGAAACAAAATAAACAAAAAAACAAAATAAACAAAATGAATTGCAGGTGAATATTCACCATATTAATATACAGTAATTTCGAGAAATAACTTTCAAATACAGTTTTTAATAGATAGGTCGTCAATACACAACACTCAATATTTATTTTTTACACCCCTGTATTCAACACTCAAGGACTCTGCAGGACAAATAGGTATAAAATGTCACAACAATTTTTCATTGGAAGCAAACTCATGTGTGCAGTCTTGTCTAAAGGCTCTTAATACAGTAAAAAATGTAAAATAAACTCACGTCTAGTTCATTATTCTTTCCAGAGGCTGCTACATCACTATTTAATCTTATGCCTTGTCCCTGAATAGGTACTCTTGGGATGGAAACAATTGCTCTAAGTGAATTACCTGGAATAATAGAAGAGCCTAGAAAAACTGTTCTGGCAATGACACATTGATATTCGTGTATTTTAATCGTAATTTTGTGCATTTGTATTCTTTTTCATGAATTTTATCCCCCTCCCCCATGAAATATAATATCCAAGAAAACTTACAATTCTCCGTATGAGCAGGACACACTGTGGTGTTGTTTTATTTCTTTCACTTTATTCCTGTTCATGAATAATGCATTGCTCCAATCAAATAGTAATTCTTTTTGATGACTTTATCTCTGGCCATTTCAAAGATACATTATTATAACGCGGTTTATGAAAAAGATTCCTTTCTTAAGGATCTTTAATTTCTCTGTTCAGTTAGTTCATCCTTTCATCTATTTGACCAGGTAAAAAAAAAAGATCCCAGATTATAACAGCAATGATGAATTTTTTCTTATGTGCTTGTAAGAAACACATAAATATTAATTATTTCATAGAACACTGCCAACGTAACCCTCAGTAGGGGACGGGGCCACGGGACACGCTTTAAACAATATTTAATTTAATTGTTTAAACAATATTAATTAAAACAATATTTAATTAATATTGTTAACTTTAAACAATATTCAATTTTCACTATCTTATAGTAGAATCGAGTGCACACATTTTTTTTTCTTTCTTCAAAAATGTTAATTTATAGAACCCTAAGTATATCCTTTGGCATTAAAAAAAAAAAAAAAAAAAAAAAAAAAAAAAAAGAAAGAAAAAAAAAAGAAAATAGACAGAAGCCAAACTTGCTTGTATTTTAATAAAATATCAGTAGCCTACATTCAAAGAGTCAAAAGTGATCAGAGGGTAACAAGCCCCTCAACGCCCTTTTTCCCCAACTAAATCCGATAAAAATTTTGAAATAGCCGTTTTGTTGAGAATAATTCAAAAATTATATAACAAAAACTCCAGGGTCGACACAGCCACCCAAGGCCCGGGGGTCAGGCGTTGTAAATTATGCCCTGGGGCATATATGGTTCTTATAGAAGGGATGCTCGTATAAACTTCAGAAAGGGCTCATTTGATTGGAAATTGAAAGTTCTAGTTCACTTTTTAAGAGTTAAAAGTGATCAGAGGGCAAATAGCCCTCCCCCTTCCATGCCGTTTTTCCCCAAATACATCCGATAAAAACTTAGAGATAGCCATTTTTCTAAAAATAGTTCAAAGATCATATAAAAAAAACTCCGGGGTAAACACAGCCCCCCAGGGCACAGAACCAAAAAAAGATCAGAGGGTAAATGGTATTTGATCAGAAATTGAAGTTCTAGTCCACTTTTAAAGAGTCAAAAGAGACCAAAGGGCAACTGCCCCCTACGCCCTTTTTCCCCAAACCCATCCAAAAAAAATTTGAGATAGTCATTTTGTTAAAAATAGTCCAAAGTCAGACAATAAAAACTCCAATGTCGACACAAACCCCCAGAGCCCAAGAGAAAGTGTTTTATAAGCTACGCCCCCAGGGCATATAAGGTTTTTATGTAAGGGGGTGGGGTCATACAAACCTCAGAGGTGGCTCATTTAATTGGAAATTGGAAGTTCTAGTTAACTTTTTGAGTCAAAAGAGATCGAACAATAGCTACCTCCCTTCCCCCCACATACCCTCTTTTCCGCAAATGCATCCAATCAAAAGTTTGAGATTGCCAGTTTGTTTGAAATAGTCCAGCTGTCAGATAACAAAACTTCGGGGTCAACATAACCCTCTTCTAGAGCCCGGGAGAAGGGTTTTAACTTATGCCCTGGGGGCATATAAAGTTTTTATAGAAGAGGTGGTCGTATAAACCTCGTAGAGGACTCAAATGGTTCGAAATTGAGTTCCAATTCCCTTTTTAAGAGTCAAAAGTGATCCAATTGCAACTAGCCCCCCCCCCCACCAACCCTCTTTCCCCAAATGCGCCCGATTGATTTTTTATATAGCCATTTTATTCAAAATTCGATCAAAGATCATATAACAAAGACTCCAAGGATAATATAGCCCACTAAAACCTGGGGGAAAGTGTTGTAAATTATGCCACGGAGACATAAAAAGTTTTTTATGGAAGGGATGGTAGTAGGCTAAACTTCCGGGGGAAGTGTTGTAAGTTATGTCCCGGGGGCAGTTAAGGTTTTTTGTGTAAGGAGTGGTCGTATAAACATCAAAGGTGGCTAATTTGATTGGAAACTGAAATTGCTATTTACTTTTTTAAGAGTTATCAAAAGTGATCAGCGAGCATATATCCCCCAACCCTCTTTTCCCCAAATCCATCAGATCAAATTTTGAGATAGCCATTTTATTTTAAATATTCCAATGATCAGACGACAAAATTTCGGTGTCCAAAAACCCCCCTTCCCTCAATCTCAGGCAAGGGTTGTAACTTATGCCCCAGGGGCACACACAGTTTTTAAAGAAAGGTGATCATAAAAATTTCAGAGGAGACTCAAATGATTAGAAATTGAAAGTTCTAGTTCCCTTTTGAACAGTCAAAAGTTATTCCCTCACCAATTCACCAACCCAAAGGCCATAAGGCTTCATTTTGTTTTCTCCAGAGGTACTTAATATACAGAAGGTGGTGCTATAAACTTCGGAGGGGGCTCGTTCAATTGGGAATAATAATTTCTAGTGCTCTTTTTAAGAGTCAAATGTGATTGGAGGGCGTTAAGCCTCCCCTTTCCATGCCCACTTTTTCCCAAACATATCCACTCAAAATTTTGAGATTGTCATTATGTAGTCAAAAATAGTCAAGAGGTAAAGTAATTAAAGTTATCATTCCTCGGGGGTTGCCAAAAGCTTCCACTGCCCCCAGGGCAAGGGCTGTATGTTATGCAAGCTGTTCATATATAAAGTTTTTATTGAAGGGGTAATCGTATAGACTTCGGAAAAAACTCATTCGATTTAAGTTGAAAGTTCTGGCTCCATTTTTAAAAGTCAAGAGTAATCAGACGGTATGCAATCCCCCCCCCCCTTCAAGCCTTTCTTTTCTAAATGCTGTTGATCAAAATTTTGAGTTAGCCATTTTTTTCAAAATTGTCCTTTTTAGGACAATATATTTCCCCTCACCAAAAATGGGGGGGCTGCAAGTTATACTAGCAGGAAGGGCTGCAAGTTATACTAGCAGCCCATCGTAAACATAAAAAGCTTCTATGGAAGGCGTGATCGTATAAACTTTGGAGGAAGTTCGTTCCATCGGAAATCAAAATTTATTGTGACCTTTTTAAGAATCGAAAATGATCAAAAAGTAACAAGCTTTTTGTAACAACCTTTGTTCCCTTTTCCCCCAAATGCATCTTAATAGTCCAAAATTCGAATTGCTATAACTTAGGGGTTGAGAAATCCTCCATAGCCGCCAGGGAAAGTATTGTAACTTATGTAAGTTGCTGATTATTAGAATGTAAGTTGCTCATTATTAGAATGTAAGTTTTTTGTGGAAGGGGTGGTTGTATCAATGTTGGAAGGGGCTCATTTGATCGGAAATTGAAACTTTTATTTCTTTGCTTAAGAGTCAAAAGTGATCAACGGGCAATTAGCCCACGCCTTTCCCAAAGGGCATCATGTCAAAATTGAGGTAACCATTTTAATCGAAGTAGTTCAAAGGCCAAATACATATGTTTCCAGGTTTGAACCCCCCCCCCCCCTCTTGAGCCTCGGGGAAATGACTCTGAGTTGCAAAACTTGCTTATTGTTACTTTGATACCTTGTTTACCTAGAAGTTTTCTTTACTTTGATACTTTGGTACTTAGTTTTGATACTTTAATGAAAGTTTGGTTTTGAGGAAAATATATATTTTGAAATAAAGCATTCTCTAAAAACTTGAAACTTTTTGCAATATAAAACGGACAAAATTTATTTAAAAAACTTTCCAAAAAAGAAGCTTTTCAAAGAAAACCAAAGGCAATATAAAACTTGAGATCAGAAGATAGTATACCTATCAAAATTCAAACTAGAAACGACAAGAACTTACTATTAAAGAATAAATGAAACCCAGAATGAACAGAAATTGAATAAACAATAATAGCAAAAAAACATTCAGCAAGTACTAATATAAATGAATAAATTACAAGAAATTACTATTATAAAGAACAATTGAAACTCAAAACGAACAGAAATAAAATAAACAATCATAGAAAACAAACATACAATAGGTACTAATATAAATGGAAAAATAAATCTTAAAGCAAGTGAAACTTAGATTGAATATGCAAATCAAGCTTGAAATGAACAAAATACCCACAAAGAAGAGTTTGGGCTTTGCCTCCTTTTCTCCCAGTAAAAATCCAAAACCTACTACATCATTGGCACTTTACTGAAACTATATGTATCTTGAACAGTCTTGGAAAGCACAAATAAAATCAAACTGAATATTTGATATATAACAATATCACTTGTTGAAAGATAGTCAGTTCAAGATTTAGTTCGCTGTAATTTTTATTTTCATTTTCAATGCTACAATAGCTAGAATAGATACTTGTAATATAATTCGTTTTCAGTAAAGCACCAATGATAGAGTAGCCTTTAGACTTTTACAGCTAAGGAAGGGGGCAGTATTGAACAGTCTTGGAAAGAACTAATAAAATTAAACTGAATATTTGATATATAATGATATTAATTACTGAAAGCTCATCACTCCCTAATTTAATTCTATTCTAATTTTTATGTTTATTTTCAATGTTGTGATAAGCAAATAATCACAAAAGAACATATTTGTAATATATTATATTTCGCAAATATATTACATATTTGTAATATATTATATTATAATATAAAATATTATATCATATTTATATTTTGTTTTCAGCAAAGCGCCAATGACACAGTAGGGTTTAGAATTTTACAGTGAGAGAAGGTGGCAAGACCCAAACTCTTGTTTGAAGTAATTTTTGTTTGTTTCAAGCTTGATTTACATATCCAATGTCAGTTTCACTCGTTTTAAGATTTATTTATTCGTTTATATTAGTAGGCTACCTATTGAATGTTTGTTTGCTATGATTGTTTATTTAATTTCTGTTCGTTTTGGGTTTCATTTATTCTTACACAGTAATTTCTTGCAATCTATTCATTTATATTAGTACTTGTATGTTTTTTTGCTATGATTGTTTATTTAATTTCTGATTTTTTTTTTTTTCATTTATTCTTTAATATTAAGTTCTTGTTGTTTCTAGTTTGAATTTTAACAGGTCTTTGTATCTGCTGATCCTAAGTTTTATATGGCCTTTGATTTTCTTTTAATAACTTCTTTTTCGGAAAGTTTTTTGCATGAATAGTTTAAAATATTAAAGTATGGAACTTTTATGGGCAGAGGAAAAAACAGCCTTAAAACCAATTTATTTTTACTAAGCGTTCTTATATGAGGAACTTCATCTGGCAACTTCACACACATGGAAAAAATCTAAATCTTTTAGGGGAGAGGTCTCCAAATTTCTCTGAAAGTCTGATGCCTTGATAAACACACTTTAAGCTCAGTATCGTTTAAGCTCAGTATCGATCTCAGGTTTTTTTTCTGGCTTGACTTGAGGAAATTCTAATTCCTATCACTAACCCTATATGTCTTTGGATCTGAGCTTCACAGGCCAAAAGACAACCAATAACAAAAAAAAAAAAATACTTGACAAACTAAGAAGCTATATCCTTCAAATGAAAGAAATATACTTACGCAACGGCCTCAAGAGAGACATAGGAAACAGCTTTGGGTAAACACAATCAAAATACAATCTTCAAAAACAACCTGCACTGAAAGTAGAAAAAAACTATCAGATATGTCAAGACAAGAAAGATTGCTCCTTAAAATGGTAGTATTTTAAGTTTTGTAAATATAGCTGTATAATTTATACTGAGTTTGAAAAAAATGGGAGGAGGGGAGGCAGATTGTATATTGTTCTTGGGCCCCACTATCTAAAAAGGAGCCCATGAAGAAAAACTTCTTCTGAATGTTTTTGTTTACAATTGCCAGGAGACAAGGCTGCTCTACTTATTGCTGGATCAAACAAAGGCTGATGCATCAGCTTATATTATTCTGCACTCATGACCTTACTTACACACATCTGAATTCTGGATATAAAACAAACTACTAAGCATCATGTCAGATGTTTATACTAACAATGATAAAATGTGGCTTATTTAACAAAAAACTAGAAAGGCTATGACTGTGAATGCTATGAAAAAAAAAAAAAAACTATTACAGAGATTTTGGATTTGACCAGCATCAATTTGAAAATCAATCTACACAGGGCTACAATGATGCTACCAATACAAAAGGGCAATAAAGTAGACTACAGGCAAAAGCTCTTGGATTTATTTAAATTCAATTATTATGAACTAAAATATTAACAAAGACTAACTTTGTCATAGCAGTGTTCTATGGTACTCCAAAAAAGGTTCCATTATTTAGAATATTATTTATTGAATTAAAAATTGCCCAAAAACTGGTACATCAAATGTAATTAAAGAATTTGCTAATAGAAAAACAACAATAGTAATTTCGAAATAACTGATATATAAGATTTCTTGATTAAAAATTGTTAATGTTTGTTTTTTCAGTGATATGGGGCCTGATACTCATTTTGGTCTCAAGGTCTTCCATAGCTATTGATGCCCCTACCTGGCCTAGTCCATATATCTTTTAGTTTCAAACCTATCAGAGACAAGACACATTTGGGGCTACTTTCAGGCATCATGAATGAATAGTTAATCAACATAATTTTTTCTGCCTATGAGTCCCAATGGCTCCTGAATTTATGAATGTAATTTTCATGCCAACTGTACAATACTCAATGGCAATGCCTTGGGGCAACATTAATCTTTTGGTTAGGGGTGTTAAATAACAAAACAAATTCCAGTACTATAGCTCCTTTTATTATTGGCTATGCAAAATTACTATTAGTCCTCAATAATAGCTGAATAATACAAAGCCTACATAGTTTTCAAGATTTTTGGGTGGATAGAGATCCCCTTAACCTGAGCTTTACAGAAAAATTATTGGTCTTTTTAGTAAAGCAATACTTTGGTAACAAAAAATTATGGTGCTCACATCCTCTCCCAATCCAAACATAACATCTTAAGTCTCTTTATCCAGCCCCAATCCTACTTCATGGTTTCAACTTAATCCACAAATCTGTTTTCTAAGATGGATTTCTAAAGCCATTTTTAAGTCAAACTTTAAGGTCTAATCCCCCCCTCCTAGGAGCTTTAACAACAAAAACTTTTAGGTGGAATGGATAAAACACATTGTTAGCTTCCCCCCTTAAAGCTTTTACTCAGAATTTTCTAATTTAGGGACACATCTTTAAATTCAGAGAATTTTTTAGGAAAAAAGATGAAATTCTATGATATTTTAAGGGATGGATAAAAAAAAACTCCTTCGCACATGTGAAGTTTGTAGCTTTGTTGTTAAAATGTTTCTGTTTGTAGCTTCAGCATTAGAATAGTCATCATAGGTTTGTATAATGCACAGCTTAAAACATAAACTATATCAAGTTTGAGGTAAAAAGCACATTTTGAAAGTAGTAGCATTATGCAGCAATAGCAGATAGGTTACCAGAAGATACCTCAAGAAAAAGCATTTGACTGGTTTGCAAGGTAGCTCAAATGGAGGCAAACTTGTGCAGCTACTCCCAAACTAGATTAAAATTATTTTTCTGTTGTTTGGTGATTTACAAGGTTCTAGTGCAGTAATATTCAAATATGCAGGAAGGTTCTGTTCCCAGTAGTAAAATGATAAAATCAGTAAAATGATAATTTAGACTTTGTGACCTAAGTAGTGTTTTGTTCTTAGCAACAGATTTCAAATAGTAAACACAGGTGGTTTCATCCATTTGCTTTTCTATTTTTTTTTTTTCAACCTTAGACCAACCTTAGATAGAACAATCTTTGGCCATATTTTCCAAAAATTATATTAAGTACATTGCCTTACACAATACTATAGTTGTGTTTCTTTTTACCAAAGAATTTGGATTTTAATTACAAAATAGTGTCATTTTCAATAGCCAGATTTTTTTTTTTGGGGGGGGGGGGAATTAGAGCAGGTAAATTGTATTGACAGTTTTTACTGATAAAAATCATATTTTCTTGTAATTTGTTTAAACGCCTGGTAATGTGTGAATATAGACATGAGAACTAAATTTATTTTCTCAGAATTCTCTATTACACACCCATATATCTACATATCACTGATTTTTCATACCGACAGGGATGTAATTTGCTATGAGTCAGAGGGACCACTACCCCCAGACCCCAGTTTACCCTCCAACCATAATTTAGATTCTTCAAAAATCTGATCAAAACTAAGACAAGTCTGCATAATTGAAGAACCCACAGAAACAGGTCAGTTTTCTTTCGTATATCTTTGCCTTTATGGTAATATATGGCTCATTTTTCAGTTTTCATTATACTATTCACTTGATTTGGAAAATTTTGATCTAATTTTGCCATTCCCAGCAAGATTTTGACAAAATTATGCCACTACCCTTCCCTCTTCTCAAATTTATATTTAGTAACCTGTAAAAACACATTTGGGTGGAAATCAAGGAAAACTTATGAAATAGTCTATGAATTTACAATTATTTGATTTTGTTTTCTATATTAAAATATTTGCCAAGGAATTAACTAGCTATGGAGAAACAACAAATATCACAGAAATTGAAAGCAAATTTAAAAGTAATTTAGGCTACAGGTTATGTGTTGGATAGAGATGCTAACATCAATATTTTATCTTCAAAACTAGAAAATCAAAAACTCGGATTCGGATACAAATTTGGTACTATTCAAAAGTTTGACTGATGATGAATTGTATGTTGGGGAGGCATAGAACAATAAGTTATGTAGATGGGAGGTTCAAAGGGAAAATTTTGGGTGTGGAAAGTTGTGCTGCCACTAGGTTTTGGTGCATTGAGCTAGAAAATCAAATATTGTTACAATTTTATCAATATTTCATTTTGCTTAGCTCTTAAAATATTAAAACATTTACATAGGACTTTTTTTTTGGTTACAATGCTTTCTAAAATAAAAATTAATAGTCAATCTTTTTGTTCATATGATTGTTCTAACATTTCTTCCAATATTCCAAGTCAATTTCTCATGAAAGTACTTTTTTATTTGAGCTAACTATAGTTATATGCAAAATATAAAAATCGATATAATAAGGCTGCTTACTGATGCAAATTAAGAAACAGATATAACCACCAGCATTTTACTTTCCCCCATCAACACATTTTTGTTTAATAAATTAACATTTTATTCATAATATTTTATTTATACAAAGTTGGCATAACATTTAGTAAGGAGAAACCAACAAAGCTCTAGACTTGATCTGAAGGATTTTTTTTTTTTTTTTTTTTAATTCAACAATGCCACTCAAAGGAGAAGAAAATGGGCATGAGAAATTTTAGTACAGGATGATTAACATCTGCTATATGGAATTAACTTTTAATTATCAATTTACTATTAAACAGTATAATGGTATTTTCCTGCTGAAAAACTTTGATTGTCACCTTGCTATTTTGATGGCAAGTAGTTCATTCAATTGTATGAACAGATTTTTGCAACAGAAGGATAAACATATAAACTAATTCAATTTTACAGGTCCAGAACTCAAACTAAGGGAAATGAAAATACAATCCTCCAAACTCTGATTTACATAAGAAATTATGTAACCTATATTCCATTTTCTTATACAAATATTATGTGTTTGGCTTGAGGATGGCTCTGAATTTATGAATACAGGAAGATTAATAGCATTCAGCATAGACCTATCCACAATCTGTTTCAACAGTTAATTTACAGTTGTTTTCATTCCTTTGACAGGTTATCTAACCACTCAATGCATCTTTTTATGCTCCTTTTAAATATACTAATCAATGGTAAAAAAAAAGGTAAAGGATACATCACAAGACCCTTAAAGCACAAAGTGGCATTGCTGATATCTGTTTTGAGGCCCTTCAGCCAGGAATTGCAAAGGGTGTTGGGGGCCAGCCATCCTGTGCTTTCACACACCTTTCCTGCTTACCTTCCCCAGGGCTCTCCAGGTACCCATTTAGAGTTAGATTGACTCTGACTAAGCTTACAGAGTCATGCCACTGACCCCTGTCTCAAACCAAATAACTGACCACACCAGGAATCAAACACCCCATCTTTTGGACAAAGGATTCCAAACCTAGTGCACCAACCACTTGGTTAGGACTGCCTAATTAATGCCTTTGAAAATTCCATTTGAGCCCTTAAAACAACACACTGTTCCTTATCTTTACAAATATAGAATGGAAGCTGATTTGGGATGCTGCCAAACCTTGGTGGAGCTCACACCCCCAGCAGTATTCTCTATGCAAGGTTCAGTTCAACCTTATCTTGCTGGCCAATGTAATTTAAGGTAAATAGAGAATTAGACATAAGTCAAGAATTGGGTCTGTTGAGACAGAAACTTATTCCATTATGTTCAAAACAAATGTAGTTAAGACATTGTGACTGTAGTTCTGCTATGCTTTATCACCAATGCCCTAATGTGCAACTTTATAGCCTAAATTATGCATTTCCCATGTGATTTTCTGGCTCTTGGTTTCATCACAGTTGATTCATTTATGGGAAGACATGTTGAAACAAAAGTGACAAATGACTAAATGCATGGAAAATATATAAATTGGGCTAAATATTTGTACATTAGAGGGGATTGAGGCTAAAGTATAGTGGAGCAGCAGTCAAAATGTTTTAACTATATTTATTCTGCAAATTATGAAGCAAGAATTGTTTTCTTAACATGCGCCTTTCTCAATGTGTCTCCTAATCAAGACCTTTACCTTGTTTTTACCCATACTAGAGAATTTGGTTTGCAAGGTAGCTCAAATGGAGGCAAACTTGTGCAGCTACTGTCAAACTAGATTAAAATTATTTTTCTGTTGTTTGGTGATTTACAAGGTTCTAGTGCAGTAATATTCAAATATGCAGGACAATTCTGTTCCCAGTAGTAAAATGATAATTTAGACTTTGTGACCTAAGTAGTGTTTTGTTCTTAACTACAGATTTCATAAGGATGATTATAACAGGTAGGTGTCCAGTAGTGATAGAAGCTACTAAGACAGGCCTATTAAATTAAATAATATACATTTCATTCAAAAGAAAAAAATTCAATCTGGTTAATTGTGGAAAAATAGCTTATCTAGAAGTTCTGTATCTGGTAGACACTTACTTGGCTCTAACAATTGCCAATTCAAGACTTTAGATGCATATCAAGTTTTTGATATGCATACCACTATTCAAGAGAAACCAAAAAGTATTCACAGAAATTCTAAACACTACCTTAGAACAGTCCTTAATAGTTACTTCTCTGATTTTTTAAAGATTTAATGGTTGACTCATATCTTCAGATTATATATTTATCCATCACCATTACATTTATCAATCATAATTATTTTAAATTAGTTTTTGGTAAGTATTTTCAGTTTAAAGTATCACTTTAAGGGCTAAAAATAAAACTTACAAAGGAAGTAATTAGTGAGCCTTTTTTTGAAAAGAACATAGTATTATGTATCAAGTGACATCATAAAAAAAAAAAAATTTCACCACCATCTTTAAGGCCTCAAAGTGAAGTTCAACAAGAAAACAATTAATATGTTTGGAAAGAGCCTAAATAGATGTACTAAGTTGTATATTCACTTTCTACTTAGAAAAGCAGTCAAAACAACTGTAAATTTATCATTTTTACTATAATCCACATAGATTCTAATTAATATTGGCCAAATGCTAGACAAGCTACTTTTGGCTATCTTGGAAAGGGGTTAGGCTGGAAAAATGAAACTTTCAACAATGAATCTAGGGCCAAAAACATACTCTGGGAAGGTATTGCCAAGCTACTTTGTCAACCCTCTTCTGATTTCTAAGTCTTGGAAATTTACCTAACCTACTTGACAGGTCTATACCTATTGGAATTTGACAAAATAATATTACACCTTAATTTTCTGTTTTAAGTTTCTTCTCTGGTTTTAGTTTAAAAATGTAATTCCTGATATTTTTAGTAAAATTCTGAGCCATATCAACAGTTTTCTTACAAATTTAGGAAATAGCCAATATCTGCAGATCTACAAAACCTCATAAATTGGGATTGAGGAATGTTATGAAGCTGAAAACACTTTTCATGTAGCCTCCTTCATTTAAGTCAAATATCTACTTTGCAAAGTTTCAATTTTGTAACACTAAGATTTTTAAATGTCATTGAAGACCAGTACCCTCAAGCAGGAGAAGGAGTGGAGATACATGCTTCAAATTATCTTCCCAGGGCATACTTTAGTCTATAGATCCATCTCTGAAAGTTTCATTTTCCTAACCTAACCCCTTACCAAGATGGCAAAAAGTAACTCGTCTAGAACTTTACCTTAGTTTTTCTGATTGTTCAATATACTTTTACTGCATAATCAAATGCAACAAACAATAGGCTATGCCTTTACATTTTTTCTAAGATTATTTTTAATTTTGCCTTCTTCTTCTTCTTCTTCTTGATTGGTTATCTGGAGACGCATATGCATAATCTCCATGCAATTCTTTATTTATTCCACTTAAATCCTAACTAAATCCATGCAAGGTTTGAAGCTGAAAGTACATTTCCTATTCTATTAATAAGAGTGGCATAATGGCTTGTACTTTTTGGGGGAAATAGTAATGGCACTTCACCATAACTGAAGTTCAATGAGTCGCATATTTGTTTCACTGCAGACCTTAGGTTTTTTGTGATATGGCACTCTTCCAATAGGTGTCGAATGGACTGTATATCACTTGCGCAATCACACATATTTGTTTCACTTAAATTTAATTTTTTCAAGTGTTCTTTTGTCGCGGCATGTTGGGTTCTCAATCGAAATATAATGTTTGCTGCTTTTCGTGTAATTGGTATATATTTTTTATTTGGAGTCTTTCCTTTAAAATATTCTACATAACGATTACTAGATTTTTCAAGGTTCCGATTTATTTCTGATTTCTTTAATAGCCAGGTAATCCTTCGATATTTTGAATAGAAATTCGTGCACTCTGAACTTATTGAGCCTAGCAAGGTAGCCTCCTTTGCTAGTTTGTCCGCTTTTTCATTTCCATCTATGTCACAATGGCTTGGACACCATTGTAATCCAACTGTTATAGCTTTTTCTTGACATTTTTTAAATTCGTCGTAGATTCCCATTACAGATTTATGACTATTTCCTTTTATTGCTGCAATCGCCGACCTGCTATCTGAAAGTACTACTGCTTTGCTATTTTGCGGGCATTCTCCATGAATCATTCTTAACGCTTTTTCTATTGCTGTCATTTCTGCATCAAAAACCGACACTCCTTCTTCAAGTCTTCCTGTTATTGTTTTGCCTGTTTCTTTTGATAATACAGAATATCCCACTTTCTCTCCTATTTTCGATCCATCTGTGTAATATTGTTGAAAAGATGGATATTTTTCACTTAATGTATTGAGCAAACAATTTCTTTTAACCTGCAATGAGTCTTCTTTCTTGCAAACTGGATAAGTATCTATATTGATAATAACATCTTTGAAATTTATTTCTGGAGATTCTAGTCTTATGTGTATGAGATCTTCATTAATTCCTAATTTGCTAATGATATTGGCCACAGCAGGTACCAGTGGCTTAGCATAGTTCCATGGAATAAATTTCCAAGCTTCCGAAGTGTGTAGTTGGATTACTTTTTGGTTAGGGTGGTTAACTTCATCTGATATTTTCAAAATGTATTTTATTGCAAGTTGTTGAATTCTTCCTTTAAGTGACATTATTCCCGTTTCCATCCTCAATGCTAGTATTGGTGTTGTTCTCATTCTGCCTGTAATTATTCTTAATGCTTGGTTTTGTATTTTTTCTAGTTGGTAATAATTATTGTCACACATTTCTGCCATCAATGGAGCCGCATACTCTATTTTTGACCGTATTGCAGCTGTATAAAAAAGTTTCAATATTGATCTGTCAGCTCCCCAGTTTTTGCCAGCTAAACATTTCATTAGATTAATACTATTGCTAGTTTCCCTTAAAATATTATTGATATGCAGCTTCATGTTGAGTTTCAGATCAATTGACAATCCTAAATATCTGGTATGGTTTACCAATGGGATATGTAAGCCATCCACATCAATCTCTAGTCGCTGAAGATCATTTCTTTTATTTGCATTAAAAATCATAGCTACAGTTTTATTTGAAAACACCAATTTATTTAAATTTGCCCAATTAACTGCCTCTATGACGGAAATCTTCATTGTTTTTTTAGCTTCTTCTGGAGTTCTCCCTTTTGCCCATGAGACAATATCGTCGGCAAATATTTGGCCGTCTACATTCTTAAAGGGGAAATCTGCCAATACTAAGTTAAAAAGAAGAGGACTTAGGACACCTCCCTGTGGCACACCTTTTGTGAATTGTATCTTGTCCGAGATTACATTTTTAATTGCAACATAAGATTCTTCAATCTTAGTTAAGCTGATTATTAGGTCGAGCATTTTCCCTTTAATATGCATTGAAAGCTTTTGTGCAACAAGTTGTAATGGGACTGAATCGAAAGCCGATGTTAGGTCGTAAAATATTGCATAAACTGAGTTCTTTTCCTGCATTCCAATTTTTATCTCATTTTCCAGTTTAACTACTGCATCTATTGTACTCCGTTTTTTTCTAAAACCAACTTGGCGTCTACTAAGAGCTTTATCTATTTTTTCTTCTATTCTGTGCTTTATTAAGTGTTCTAGAATTTTTCTGAACACACTTGTCAAAGATATTGGCCTATAAGTGTCGGGACTTAACGAGTTCCTACCCTGTTTGAGAATTGGCTAGTATCCCATGCTCTAGGCAATCTTGCTTTCGCTAAACACATATTATACAAATGACATAAAAAATCCTTACTCTTTGGCCCCATTTCTTTGATTACATCATTTGTAATTCCGTCCAAGCCAGGAGATTTATTCTTTGGTAGTTTATTTATGACATGATACAGTTCTTCTATCTCAAAGTCTTTGTCATAATCTCCCTTTTCTTTGACTGCAACCCCAATTTGTTTCTTCATAGTATTGTTTTCTTCCGTAGAGTAACTTGGTAATTGCTCCCTTTTATTGACAAGAACTGCCGCTAGGATATTTGCAATGGTTTTAGGGTCATTTGTGATTTGTCCAGTATGTGGGTCCTGTATTGGTTTGTTTGCTTTTTCTTTGAATTTCCTGGTTAAGGTATTAAATGTGGCCCACATCTTCTTAATAGGGGTATCTTTATTTAACTTTGATTCACAAAACTTTCTCCACGTGTCCCGTTTTAAGTTCATTATTCTATTTTTTACTTTTGCATCTAGCTCCTTTGTATTGGATGTATAACTGAGTGCTAAATTGACGCTGTAAGTATCTTTTGGCCTTTCTTCTCTCTTGCACCAGTTTCTGAATTTCGTCATTCCACCCGTGTAAATGCACCTTTTTCAACTTTCTTTGGCAATTTGCACTTATTTCCTTGATTGCGGATTCCATTATTGACATAAACGATTTAGTATCTGTTTCAAGACACTTTAGTTTTTCTGGTAAATTTTCTTCTAATTTTTTACATATATGACTAATTTCGACTTGATTAAATTTCCTCTTTTTATAGTACTGCATTTCCTTTTCCGGTAGTAGGTCAAAGCTTATTTGTATTAATGAATGCGGACTACCTATATCAAGATCTACCCTTGTTTTATATTCCGCTACTTGCATGATTTGGCAGGATGCAAATGTTAGGTCAATGGTGCTTGAATAATTAGTTTGAATATTCATATATGTTACTGTATCCGCTGGAGTTATCAATGCTAAATCAGATACATCATAGGCAAAATTTGTAATATCCTTTCCTGACCTATTTTGTCTACCATCAGATTCCCACAAAACAGAGTGGCCATTTAAATCTCCACATAGGATCTTGGTCCCCTCCATTTTCTGATAAATGAAGTCAAGATCATTTTTTATAGTGTTTTGGCCATTACTATTATAAATGTTTGCCACGGTATAAGCCGCACCATCTGTTCTTACACATTTTACTATAACAACTTCTAGATTTATCATATTATCACTCACATCTAATATTTCTGTTATTTGGAAATGGTTTTCATTTATTAAGATAGCTACTCCTCCTCCTTTTGATTGTTGGCTTCCTGTATTTTCTCGGTCTATTCTGGCTATTTCATACCCCTTAAAATTGGTGATAATTGGACTATGCCACCATGTCTCTTGCAAGCAAACTATTGTAGGGTTCTAATCCATTAATATTTTCTTAAATTCTACCAATTTCGATTTATTTAAGTTGTTGCAGTTTAATTGCCAAAACTTCATTTTACTATTTCTGGTTAATCTACTATCCTGAATACTCTTACTAGGTCCTGGATTCATGTTCAGTTACTGCTAAAAATCTTTCTTCCATTTCAGGTTCGTCAGAATTAATAATTCCGGGGAATATTGTTTCTGCCGCTCTTTTAATTTCTTGAATCATCTCGTTTCCATTTACTTTTGGTTTCGATACTATTTTTATAGTCTCTATAAGTAGTTTCAATACTTTCTGAATTTGCGCAGGTTCAATTGTTTCTACATGGGCTCTTTCTGAAAACGAATTATTGGTTTGGTTGTTGCTGTCGATAGGCATTTGTCTTTCAAGTCCTGTTTTTGTTTTTTCGGCATAAGTCATTTTTGCTTCTTTCCAAGGAATTTTGTTCTTTGATACAATTTTACTGATTTCCAGGATTTCCTTGTACTTTTGGCAATTTTTGTCCCCACTAATGTGATCTGTGCTTTGACAATTTCTGCACTTTATCTGACTTTCAGTACAATTTTCCGCAGAATGACCTCTGCGGGCACATTTTCCGCAAGTTTGCGTGTTGGTACGGCATACATCTTTTATATGGCCAAACAATTGACAGTTGGTACACCTTCTAGGTTTGGATGTCCATGGCCTAGCAGGAAAACTTAGTGGTCCAACTGTAACCTTATCTGGGATTGGAACATTTGAATATAATACTAAGGATTTAGTGGGCACCAAATCCTCCTCTATCTTTTTTAAAAGTTTCTCAATTTTTGAGATGCCGTATTTATTTTTCCATTCTATTTCTATTTGGTCCATTTCTTCAGGGTTGATATTTTCATATAATGTAACGACTTTCTTAAATTGGCTTAAGCTTTTTGGCAGTGATACCTCAATTGGGTAATCGTTAATATATTCGAGTGCCTTCAAATCTTCAAAATGAATTTTATTCGTTACCTTAACTAGAATATCTCCTCTAGCCATGATTTTCATTTCTTCCTGTACTTGGTAATTCCTTGAGAGCCATAGGCACGCAGTAACTTTGCTGATTTTGTGGCCTTGTTCATTTTCTTTGAGCTTCACTATTAGTGGGGCTATATCCACACTTTCAGCCTCTATTAGTTCAGTATGCAAAGAGCTTGCTGACTCTGGTCGATGCCTTTTGGTTTCAGGTCTCCTTTCTATAGAGCTATCACTCGTTTCACCTTTTTCAATATTTCTAGGGTTTCTTTCACTGTGCCCGTTCTTGTTCGTCCCGGCACCTTTTTTAGGTCGAGACATTTTTTTTTTTTTTAATTCACTACCCAACCTTATTTTTGTTTGAGAATACAATTTATAGTCAATGTTTTTGTTTCCCTTCACTTTGATGTTGTCACTATGAAACCAGAAAGTGAACTCTTAATTTTGCCTACATTTAGATGAGATTTTTTCTATTTGGTTAAATTTGCGTTTATACATAAAACAGGTAGCGCTGACGTACAATGTAAAACGCAACAAATGCGCTGCTTTAAGACCTACACTGGCCTGAGGCCTACACGGCTGCACTCGTCCCATCTCCAACGGGCGGACTCCGCCCCACCTGCTTGAATTTTCGCTGTTTATTCCCTCCCACGAAGTTTTTGATTTCCTTTAAGTCCTCTCTCATGACATATAGCCATCCCATTCGGGGGTGTCTTGGTTTTCGTGTAGCCCAAGTTAGATGGCCAAAAAGTACAATTTGTGATGCTACTTCTATCTACAGTGGATCACATCAACATTATTAGCTATTGGTTGCTAGAGAAAATTTTAGTCGATTATTCAGCACCTATAAAAATTTTGATCTTTGTAAATCAGTTTGAAAATCAATGTCAAAAAGACTAACTCGCGAAGATTAGCAATAATTGAAAGCAAAGAGGTGATGTTGAGTAACGAGAAGATTGATCAAGTGGATGACTTCATTTACTTAGGTAGTATTATTAGTAAAGACGGTGGGTGCATTGAAAGCGATAAAAGTAGAACAGCCGAGGTCAGGGTGTTTTTTTTTCAGAGTGAAAAAAAACTTTGGAAGAATGAGAAGATAATTCTTCGCACCAAAATTAGAATATCGGATTTTGCAGTGATGACAGTAGTCAAGTGTGGTTATGGAGCTTGGGCACTCTAAGAAACAGGGGTGGATTTACTAGGTGTTTTCCAGAGAAATTGCCCACGAACTGTTTGGGGTACTCACCTAACTGGCCGTATCTCAAACAGTAAGCTGTGTGAAAAATGAAGGTCTAGAGCTTTTTAGAGCTATAATTAGAGAAAGGTTGAAATAGCTAAGATACATTTTGTGGATAAAGAATGGCAGATTGCTCGAAATCTTCCTTGTCGGCCAATCGTCTGGGGCCGAGCGAAAAGCGGGTTGCCTTCGAGTGGGGTGGGGAGATGTTTGGGGGAAAATCGGAACTTCTTGGCAGGGTGTAAGGGAGGAGGCTTAAAATAGATTGGAACGGATTAGGAGCTTGCGTGGCTGTGTTGGTCTCGGGTGTCTTGGTGCTGCAGTGAGTTGTTGCTAGTAGTAATAGTAGCATAAAAAAGTAATCGATTACTAATACCTGGCCTTCCGAAATTTATACAACTTTTTCTATTGTTTATTTCCCGCACATTATAGTCAATTCAGCGTTGTTATAAACACAATAACATAATTTAATGAACTGGTAGTTAAAGAAAGATGCTTAAAAAACACTCTTACCTGGATGGTTGCATATACTTTACCATTTAGCTAATGCTAGCTAACTGCGAAAGAAAAATGCTGACAATAAAGAAAGTAAAGATGGAAAGAGTTTTTGTTTTGCTCATACCAAAGCGGAAGGGCAGTGTGATTAGGCCAAAGTGCTTTATTCATAACATACTTGGTACACACCTATGAGTGTGCAAAATCCGGCCCGCATCCAGGATTTTGGTTTAGGGGAGGGGGGGGGGGTCTTCAATCAATTTTTTTTTGGGGGGGGGGGGGAAGCTTTCCAAAAGAATGAAGAATGAGGGAATTGCCACACCTGGACTTTGTCTAACAGATTCGAATAATGATTTTTACGTGCATTGTTACCACCAACACCCCTCCCTCTCCTTTGCATATTGATCTTTTGGAAATGAATTGATTAGGAAAAGACCAAGTTTGTCTGTGCGAAGAAAAAATCTGGATATTTCGAATATATTTTCTTATCTCCCCCCCCATGTTTTTGTGTTTAAGTGTAGAGTCGACTGCGATGTTATTCCTTCTCATATATCATAAGTATTTAGGGGCCAAATTTATTGGATTTGAACTAAGTTAGGCTTGTCATAATAGATTTATGAGTTTACTGCTCGGTAGGGGCCTCTCCCAGGCCCCTCAGTGCGTCCCCAGGTGGCAATAGAGGGACGCCCTATAGATATGTAGGGTACCTCCACAGGAGCCACAGAACAAGGGGAGACCTTGTCCCTAGGGTCCATAATAGAAGCTAGGGTACCCTCGTCTGGGGTATAAATACAGGCAGAGGAGGAAGAAGGCTTCTCAAATGTAAACTCTGTGGGGCCCACCAGTGTGCGGACACGTTCTCTGGGCTACAAAAATTCTATGGGTTACAAGAATCTAAAGGATCTCATGGGGCAATACAATTTGTATAAGAAAACACTTTTCATAAAAGAAGAAAGAGCCTTCCATGGGCTTAGGGATGGAAGCAGGGGAAAACAGCTAACCCCCATATTAACGAGAACTTTTCTTTTGTTTGAATTTTTCTGTTGGATGTTACCTGGAAGATGGTTGAAAATTTCTTTCAAAGTCTCACCCCGGAATCTACCAACATCATAACTTCCCGGGAGGTAGTTACCCTTCCGAAATATCTGCTTTAAATTAACCCTAAACTCTACTAGATAGTGATCTTTACTTTTAACATTATTAATAGCACTCCTATGCACCCTAGAATCTTGTATTAATCCTGCCAGTCGTTGGCTTCCAATAACATAATCAATTAGGTTTTCTGTCTTACGATGACGTGAATACCATGTTAACTTATGGGTCATTTTGTGACTAAACACTGCATTTGTTATAACCAGATTATTGTACCTAAAGAATTGCAGCATTATCTAACCATTCCTGTTTTCCTTTCCTGCACCAAATTTACCTTAAGCTAGGATACCATCTATGCCTAATTTTTACCGACCGTGGAGTTAAATATCCTAACAAAAACACCACATTTCTGCAAAGGACCCTGTCTATTTGCTTTTGTAATTGTAGGTAAAATTCATGCGAGTCACTATTATCTCCGTCAGCTGGTTCTGCAGGGGTGTATACCTCTACAACTAATACACTGAACTTTTTAGTCATAAAATGAGCCATTTGTATTTTATTATTAATGCCTTCGTAGTCTAAACAAGACATAGCAGCTTCTTTATTCATCAAGAACCCTACTCCCTGTTTATGTACCCCATCCCTCCTGCCTGAATAAATAAATTCTATATCACCTAATTTCATGCTTTCTAACCCTGGGATATGAGATTTTAAAACTTCTGATAAGTCCAGTTTGAATCATCTGAATTTGTAAATCAAAATATCAATACGATAGTTATTTTTTATATTCTTCAAATCATTGAATTGCTTTGGCCTTAGGAAAAGCAGTGGTCCCGGATACCAGTACAAGAGGGGACCAAAAAATCCTTTCAATTCTACACCAAAGCGCTTAAGCCGGCTTAGAACAAGACAGCAAGAAGTCCCCGGTACCTCTAGAAGAACGGAGGTTTTGCGAAATCCTGGGCCTGTTTAGGCTACAATACGGTTTTTAGCACTTGGCAATGCTCTTCTATCAAAAGAGTTGAGATCCTGCAAAGATAATCTCAAGCTTATTACCTCTGAATCATTATATATTCATGCTTACAAATATTATACTATTACAGGGATGCAATCCATAGTAGATAAACTAGCTAGGAAGAGGTTTTTCAGCCCGAAAACGCCCACCCAAACAGGCCGAGATGAAATATCCATTTGTCAGAATCTGTGCAAAAGCTTTGTCGTTTACTAGGCTATAACTTCCTTAAGGTGTACCACTCCTCAAGTGAGAAGAGAGTTTACCACAAGGTCCTAAGTCTTGCAGGTACCCCCAAAGGGTTGAGGCAGCCCTTTACAGAGGGTTTTGCCCATAGATTTAGATCTTACACCCAGCCGTAGTTGTCGTCCTATAGAAGATCCTCTCACGATGGCATTCTGCGTCACCATGCAAATGCAATTTAATGCATTACTGGGAGACAAGATCCTTCAGATTTCCTTTCGGCGGGATTTTTTTTTCAAAAGTGTTTTTTTTTATCTTCAGTTGTTGAAGTTGAAGGAATTATGCTCTCCTCTGTTTGACACTTAAGATCCTTCTTTGTAAATTCTGGGACTCCAATAACTGATTTCAAGGTCTAAATCTTGGTGGATTTCTTCTAAGTACTTTGTAACAAGTTTAAGTATCTGCACTTTGTCTTCTAATGTAGTGAGACCATCCAGAATATGATATACACTTGGCTTAATGCTTCTTACACGAAAGAATTCCACTATTTCCTTCCTTTGACTCGCATATCCATCACACTCGAGAAATAAATGCTCAATAGTTTCTTCAACGTCACAAAATTCACATCTTTCTGAAGCCCCTTCAAACCTTGCTTTATAACTTCGAACCCCGGCATGACCGGATCTGAGTCTAAATATAATTCTTGATTGCCATCTATTCAAAAATTTATATATTACAACTCCTCTCTTGCGCCGCTCTGTTGTAGTTACAAATACAAACAAATTTCCTATCCTGACAAGTTCAGGAAACTTTGATGGCGGATTGTTTGAATCATTGGCTCATTTGAGTCGCAATTCTTGGAGTAGGAATTATTAGTTAAAAACCTTTTAATTAATTTTTCTTCTAAGATATTAGTTTTTGGTTTATAGTCTGTAAGAAAAATTTTAATGAGCAAGAAAATCTTTTCAGGGCAAAGCTATGTAGAGTAAATGCGAAGCGACCGACGCACAATTATTTGAAAATCACGAATGTGTAAGACGATAGTTTGGTAAAATTCTAGTTAATTGACTTCTTGCTATCTCAGGAAGGGCTTAGGCTAGGAAAATGAAAATTTCAGGGATTAATTTACAGACTAAAGTATGTCCTAGAAAGGTATTTTGAAGTACCTCCACTCCTTCTCCCTCTAGAGGGTCCTGACCTTTGATGACATTTAAAAATATGTGTGTTATAAAAGTGAAACCTTGCAGAATAGATCTTCTGCTCAATTGAATTACAACAAAATTGTTTTTAGCTTTGTAACTGCTCAATTCCATTTTCCAAGGTTTTAAAGATATGCAAATTTGTTTCCTAAATTTTGAAAAAAAACATAGATACGGCTCAAAATTCTACTCAAATAACAGGAATTGCATTTTCAGAACTAAAGGCAGAGAAAAATCAGCTATTAACTGAATATTAAGGTAAAATGTTGCTTTGTCAAATTTTCAAGAGGTATAGGACCTTCCATGTAGGCAAATTACAGGGCCCTCTAGAGGCAGAAGGAGTAGAGGTGGGTACTTTAAAATACCTTCCCGGGACATACTTTAGCCTGTAGACCCATCCCTGAAAGTTTCATTTTCCTAACCTAAACACTTTCAGAGATAGCAAGAAGTCAACAAACTAGAACTTTACCAATAATTTGCATAGGCCTATAGAAAAATAGTATTTGTTTCCTTTCATTATTCTCCACATTTTCAAATCATTTCAGAAATTTTATTCTTCTAAACAATTTCATTTCAATCACCTAGACTGAATAGATTTCACTAGGTCAAGAATGCAATTCTGTAATCTGGTTTATTGTAGGTAAAAGAATTATCAGTTAGGGTTATATCTAGAACCATCAAGGGAGAGGCATAGTAGGGTAAATTATCATAGATGTAAATAGGTTGTTTAGAAAAAGCATAAAATAAAGAATCTAATAGTTTTACTTTTGTTGTATCAATATACATTTTTCAATAGGGCCACTATTATAGAATATTAAGAAGACTTGTTCTGTGTACAATCTTCCAAGTCCTAGAAATAAGGAAAGGGTAAAGGTATGGCTCAGTAATATCTCCCCAGGCATATTTTAGGCCCTGGATACATGCCTGAAAGTTTTTGTCAGCTGGTTCAACTACTTCCTATGATAGCAGGAAGCCCCTGAACCAGAACTTTGCCTGGCCAAACAGCTTTCAGATTAGAGTCAAATTATATTCAAGTATTATAGAATCTGGCCCAAAGAATGTAACTCTTGCAAAAAAAAATATATATTGCAATAAATGCTATATATGATTGTGACAATAACTTTATTTCCCCCATGTCCATTTTTGCTATGTTGTCAGTTCTTACTGATCATTCTTACTGATTGTAGCATAATTAATAAATCAATCAAGGATATTAAAATTACGTTTGCAAAATCAGATTATTCAGCTCCCCTTATTTGATATCTAAGCTTAATATATTCATATAGATGAATAAAGTTCTAGAGCTGTATGTTTTCTATCAAATAGTTTAATTTGCAGCTTTGTTGTCACTTGATGGAAAGTCTTGTAGAATACTACTATCACTAGTAATGCTAACAACTCAGTGCACTAGCAACCTGACTAAGGCCAACACTTTAACCAATTCTTCTTAACATTGATTCTTAAACCCTCCTTTGCATCCTGAACTCCCAAAACCTCTAAAAAATAATTCATTTTGCTAACATATCCATCTAGGACATTCAGATCATTAACACAGTCTATTTTATTCTATGCTCTCCATTAACCTTTGCTGTGCTTCTGAAGACAAAAGCTACAAAATTATCCATATAATCAGGAATAGAATGTAACCCTGCTTAGCTCCTGATTCAATACAAAACCAGTTGCTAACCTCATTTCTTACCCTAACCACAGCAATGCTATTTTTGTACATATCACTGACTATTTTGATTTGTTTGTTTGGTATACCATACAACAATAGGATCATTGCTAAGTTCTTGTATTGGCTGAATACAACACTTGCTCATAATGCATAAAACTCTGATTAAAGGGGTCTGATGATTTTGACACTTTTTGATGATTAATGTATGAGTAACAATTTAGCTGATGCATCCTCTCCCTCTCCTGAAACTGCACTGTTCTCTTAACTTTATTTATAGCATCTCTAAGTCCAAAAATTATCACAATACAAAGTAATTTGCTTCCTACACAAACCAAGCTAATTGCTCAATAATTAGCACATTTACTCTTTTAACCTTTCTTATTGAGGGGTTTAATCAGAGTTTTCATAAAATTGATTTTTATTTCACTTTTTTCAGAAATTGTATTCTTAATCTTCAGTAATTTCTCTCTAACTTCACAACCATCAAATTTAAAAGACTCATTTACCCCACTATCAGCACATTGGGCCTTATTATTCTTTTATTTTTTTTTAAACTCTCTATTTCTCTCTTTAAAAATGACCCTTCCTTTGCTTCCACAATGTTGCACAAATCTGTGTTCTGAATTGTATCAAATCCTTTGATTTTATCATGGTTAGCATGTTCTCAGTATCTTCTGCCCATCATTATTTAACTCTTTTCTGATCACTAATTGCAGCCCTGTTCTTATCTTTAAGTGGGACAAGGTCAGATTGACCATTCCCTCTCAATTTTTTAACATGCCAATGCAATATTTTGTTATTATTTATTTGTTCATTAATACCAAATATGACATTTATCTATGACTTCCACTTTCTACTTTACACATCCTTAGTTTATATTTTAATGCTTTCTCTATTTTCCTCACATTTCTCTTGTTTTTATATGATTTATCACTGAAATGCTTTTTATACAAGCCCCTCCTCTTCTCTATTAGGCTTAAAGGATTTTCACTAGTATTCCTGACTGTGTTTCCAACTTGCCTCCTCAAGATACCATCTGCTACTTCACTAAGTATTCCTAAAATTATTCCATTCATCTTGTATATTGTTAAATTTTAGACTTGTCTATTTAATATTCAACTGGTCCTTGAATCTATCTCTCAAATTTTTGTCCTTCTTATTGCTAATAAATAGAAAACAAACGCAGCCAACTGCTGATATCTGTAGAGAATCTATTTGTAGTGATTTGCAGTAATAGTTGTTATCACAGTTTTATTAGAAGAAGTAGTGACAGTCACAATTGGGTGAAGTTGCAGCCATATTAGTTGTAGCAGTGGCTCTAAAAGTTTCAAGCTAATATCCTTTGTCTTTTCTAAGATATTCTGGATTCTTCCTTTTGAAGCTTGGATACAGGCAGTGTATTTTGATCAGAATTCCCCTCAAGATTCTCTGAAGTTTCACCTTAACACATTTAGCTCTTTCAGATGCACCCATTGTAAAATGCTCCCCCCCCCTTCCAAACAATAAATCCTGTGTGTAAACAATGGGTAAATTGCATAATTTATAGCCCTTGCCCTAGAGGCTGTGGAGAGCCTAGTATTCCTGGTAAAACAGTTATTAGACCTTTTGACTATTTTAAATAATTTGTTTTTTCATAATTTTATCAGTGCTAAGGAGAGCCATATTTAAAACCATATTTGTAAATAAAGGACAACTTGCATAACTTACAGCTCTTGCCCCAGGGGCTTTGGGGGTGATGTCAACCCTGGATTCATAGTTATTTGACCTTTTGACTTTTTGAGCAAAACAACCATCTTGAAATTTTGATATGAGTCTTTGGTGGAAAAAGCATGGAAGGGGGCTTGTTACCCTTTCATCACTTTTGACTTTTAAAAAAGGGTGTTAGAACTCCCAATTTCTTGTCAAATGACTCCTAAGTCAACAATCACCCCTTCCATGCAAAGTAGTTCTGGGGAAAAAACATAATACACTGAATCCTTATGGTTCTTTATTATAGTGCTTTTGCATATTTTTACTTCTATTTAGTGTAGTGTTTTTCAGAACCCAACATTATATTATCAAAGATCATTATTAAGCCCTTTGGGTTTTAGTTACAAGGACTTGTAATCCTACATTTAGAATGAATGGCGAGCCACTATGAGAAATTGATACCAGAGTCATCCAAGGCATATAAAGATAATGGTAATACTACTGGAAGCTATAGGTGGAAAGCAAATGTTTGGAAAGAAAGCCTAGACCAAACTGATAGTGATTCAGATAGTTCTTCCTCTGGACAGTATGGATCAACTGATGTAAAGAGCATAGATGAGTCAGATACATCATCAGAGAGGTTTGTAACTGCTACATTTTTTTGTTTATGCTGCGTTTGTGCATATATAACACCAGAGGGCTAGATATAGCACCAGAGGACTAAGCTCTACTTAGGAAGAAATAAGTTATTGTAGGAACTTTACTTTCATTTTATCAGGCAAACCTTTTTGCAGATTTATATCGATTAATTACTCTGTGCTATCAACAATCAAATGAAATTGTAATAACTTTGTAATGTTACAATTGCAATTAAATTATAATGACTTGGGTCAAATAACTTTTTTATGTTTGTAATAGTGTTTTAGTATTAATAAAATGATTGACTGATTGAAATATTTAACAGAGACACTAATCTTCAGCAAAATGTATTATAACTATTTCAAGTATCTGTGATGTCATTTAAGTGAAAAATCTTAGAAAATTCGTCTGTGGAGACAAACAAAATTCCAATGAACATTTCAATGACTGCATGAGTTGAATCCTTGTCCTTTGGATTAGAGGTTCTATGTGCTATTTACTGTACTAAGCAAATTGTAAATACTAATAGGAAAAAAAGAATGATAGGAAATGTATATGAACCTGATGTCATTCATATGGAAATTGTTTTTCCAAAATTGAGGTCGTAAACAAATTTTTCCAAATTCATAATCTATCTAGATCGTTTTTTTCACACTGGGAAATATTAGCGTGCCAATATTCGAAAAAAAAATGTTGTTTTAGAGAAAAAATGTATATACAGATGTATATATATATATATATATATATATATATATATATATATATATATATATATATATATATATATATATATATATATAATAATTATATATAATTATAACATAATACAATTATATACAATTGTTATAAATGTATAACAATTGTTGCTTGTTTAGAAATATTGAAAACTGTATGCATTTTTCAAAGTAGTGCGTTAGTTTTCAAAACATCAACAAGAAATAAAAGATAAACCACTATTATAAAGAAGGTCTAGAATAACTGGAAAGAGCCAATGAAAATGAACTGAATTATGGTTGCAGAAGTAGCTGAAGCATAGTAAAGTACAAACCTCTGCCCATAGTAACCAAACATTAAAAATTGTATTTTGAAAAAGACCAGCAAGCTAGAAAAAATTGTCATTTCTAGCTGAATCAAGAGCAATAACTATTATGTAAATTAGTCTTAATATTATAATTCTATTTTGGAAACTAATCTAAGGAAATTTTGAAAAATAGCCTGAAACCTCTTCACAATGGCGTTAGATCAAAACAAAAATACACCATTTCAATTGCCATTGCCAAAGCTTCATCTGGGAAACTTACATATCCCTGGCTTGAACAACAAGGAAAAACACTTTTGCATGGATATTACTGATGTGTCCCAATTTTTACTCCTTCTCCTCTGCTGGCAGAGCACTGGAACACCATAGTGAGCTGTTAAAGTGCTCATTTTAAAGGAATTACTATATATGGTGCCTTTTATTAGTACCAAACCATAATATTCAAAATAAGATAAAATTTTTAACAAAACCACATCTTTGTATCCAAGATGATGAATGCGATCATAATCATAAGTTACAACAATAAATGATGTGATAGCAAAACTGTGCGATGACGTCAGTTCTAAGTGGGGCTTGTTCTTTGATATATTCAGCTAAGAAAAAGCTGAAAGTCTTTTTCTTCTGTTTGTGATGTTATTTTAGGGCTACCTGTTCTTTTTTCTGCCAGACAACTTGTGAAAATCAGGTAATCAGTTCTGTAGGTATGTTAAAATTAACTGTGAACCTTTCAAGGTATTGAAACAATTGTCAACAATTGGCAAATTACTGAACTCATAATTATTGTCTTAGGGGTTGTGAGAGGTTTATGTCTTCCCTGGAGGCAGAGCTATATGACCTTTGGATTGTTTTGAACAAGATCACTATTTCAAAATTTTCTCATTGGATATCCTTGGAGAGGGCTGCCAAAAAGGGCATGGGAAGGACGCTGGTTGCCCTCCGACCACTTCAACATCTCCCTCAACATGTCCTGAAAGTTTTAACTTAATACCTTCAGTCTTTCTTAAGATATTGCAAATATGCCTTTTTGACAAACTGGATGTACATAGTGTCTTATGTTTTAGTTTAACATACCCCTCAGCAATTCCCGAAGCATCACCTTAATACCCTTAGCCTTTTCACAAACGGCCAGAATCAAATACTATCTCTTTTTCTAGTGACAAATCCAGTGTAATTAGGCATTTTGCATAATTTTTAATTTTTGCCCCGGGGCTGTAGGGAGCATGGCATCCCTGTAGGTATAGCTATTGACCTTTGACTATTGTTGACAAAATGGATCTTTCTAAATTTCGGTCAGTGTTAAGGGGACGGGGCATTTAAAAAGGGCAAGGGGACTGGTTGCTTTCCAATCACTCTTCAACATGCCCTGCATGTTACAACATAATACCCTCAGCCATTCCTTAGATATTGCTGATACGCCTTTTTGTCAACCACCATGCACATTGCGTGTTTTTATTTTGTTCGCCATCTCTTTAAAGTTTCACCTTAATATTCTGACCCTTTTCTGGAGATGCACAATAAAAAAAAACCCTTTTCCCAGTAAGACTCATATATGTCAACAATGGGCAGCTTGCATAACTTACGGCCCTTACCCTAGGGGTTGTTGTGGGTTATGTCAACTCCGGAGCCATAGTTACTTGACGTTTGAACTATTTTGAACAAAATGGCTATCTCAAAATTTTGACCGGAAGTCTTTGGGGAAAAACAGCATGGAATGGGGGCTGGTTGTCCTCCGATATTTTGATTCTTAAGGAGAGTGCTAGAACTTTCAATTTTCAATGACATGAGCCCCCTCCAAAGTTTATGGTTCTACTGTAGGCAACATTGGAGCTTTGTGGTGATTTGCTATCGAAAGAGCCTACAGCAGCAATAAAAAGTTGAAGTAACGTAGTATAAGACAGTTGGCGACGCCTCAGCTACCTTTTCAGGGATGTACGCAGAGGGGGGGGGGGTCTTTTGGCCATGACCCACCGGAAATCCTAACTTGTCTTGAGTTTCTGGGCACTTCATATTCCAGTTGTTGAACAGTTTTTTTATTATCCCCCTCCAAATTTTTTTCTTATTATTCCATCCTCCCCCCCCCAAAAAAAAATCTTGCTTACGTGCCTGTCCATGCTGATTGTGATTGAATGGGAATTACCAGCAGAACCAATTATATGAAAAACAGTAAGAAATACAGAAACACGAAACACAGTAGTCCTTTAGTTGATCCTTGTGTGTTTCGTGTACCCAAAGACGGAATATTCAACAAATGTAGCTGCACATGAAAGGGGGGATCTGATGCAACTTACTTTTCAATAAAAACGCAGATTGAAAATAGTGGTTCAACTTACATTCTATTTAAACTTGATCAGAATATATTCTTGTGATCTAGCTAACCCATTCCCTCCCCTTCCACTTCTGGCCGTTTGTACTTCTAAGACCTGTTAAAGTTTTGCATAGCGAGGCTAAGGGAAAAATGTTTTTATGCCGCTATCCCCCCCCACCCCTGCGTTTCAATATGCTATTCAGTTTTACTTATTCTTTTGACCGTAATAAGTGGTGATCAAAACACGCCTGTAAATGCAAAAATACTCCATATAAATACTAATTCCGTTGAATGGGTGAAATTTGTGTCGAAATTACAATACCTCTTGAGTATCAGAAAGTGAACACATGTATGCACAGTTCTAAAAGGAAAAAAACACAAAAACAAGTAGATTGGGTAACTCCTTAATTATTCCTATTTCCTGTGTACAAACATGAAAAATGTAAATATTTGCAAATAAATTTGAAATATTAAAAAAACTGATAAGGATAAAATACTGAATTTGTATAAAAGAAAAATCTGAGCACGTACAACACAAGTTGGTGGAGGGGGGAGGAATTTTGCAGTTAAAAACTTACCGCAAGTTTGCAAGAATGATAAGTTCTGGAAAGAGTACATAATAAAGGTTCTATTTAAATTACAAACAATAACGAACGTTTTACTTCAAATCTTGCTCAATTAATTAGTTTCAATTTTGAACGAGTGAAAGTTTTCTTTAAAGTCTTTATTTTGCTTTATAGTTCTGAAAGTTCAATCGTTTGGCTACCACACATTGAGCCTGATGGAAGGCTTTTCTACACAGATGTTGTTTCAGAAAGATATTTAACAAAAAAAGATGAAAAAGAAAGTGTCACAGCAAGAGGTAAGCCCGGAGCAGCAAAACAGACTTACTACTACTGTTGATAATTTGGCCCCACCATCAAACATTCTGATGCCAACACAACTGCGTACGCTCATCCACCTCACTACTCTGTTTAAAGCTTCATTCCTTATTCCCTCCCTCAAAATTCCTGATTTCTTTTGGACCTTTTCCTATGAATTCCTCATACCCCATTCGTGGATGTCCTATCTTTTGTTTGGCTCCATGAAGAACTACGAAAAGCTCAATTTTCGGTACTCTATCATCTTTCATTGATAAAACTTACCGTAACCGTCTTAGAGAGAAAGAATTTTATTAGAAAAAAAGAGTGAATAAGCTCCAAGGAGACTGTGCATGTAAAATGAGTAATAATAACCTTTATAAAACCACAGAAGGGCAAAACCCAAAGAAAAGGACAGGTATATAGAGATAACATGGACAAACACACACAGAGCTATATAGTCGTTAAAATTCTACAAAATCCGGTAAATACATTAACTACATCTACAAGAGGATATGAAAAAGTAAACAGAACATGTGATTTTACTCAATATCCAAAAGAGAAAAAACTGATCTGGTGAGCTACTAATGATCATAAAACACATAATAATTTTTCTTCATTAATCAAGTTGACCTTAATATGGTTCAACAATACGTTGAGCAACCTTCAGAACTTTGTGCCAGTTTTTTAGACCCGGGACTTGAAAAGAAAATTTCGAGTGTGATAACGATACTATTGGTATCTTAGGATTTTCTTTCGCTTTCTTTCTTTGCTTTCGAAAGCTTTCTTATGCCTTCTTTCATTATAGCGCTAGAGAGTGTTGGGCAATACCCTGACGAATGCCCTGACGAAGATAGGCTGGGTATTAATGGTTGGAGCGGATCCGGTGCTGTAACATGTTTTGGGGTCTCTGCTCTTTCATGAGTTCCTTTCTCTGTCCCTGTCCCCGACAGGGAAATTGTGCTTACGTTGCCTCATAGTGGCATCAGGGTAGACCTTTAACGAGTTTTGTAACCAAAACTGTGACTGCTAACAGTGCTGCAGGGCGACCTTTAGGAGTGGCGCCCCTAAAGATGTTACAGCCTAGTAAACGACACAGCATTTGCATTGGGTTCTGATGAATGGATACTTCTTTTGGGTTTGGTCTATTTTAGTGGGCTTTTTTTGGGCTGAAAAACTTCTTCCTAGCTAATTTATCTATTATAGGTTTCTTCCCCGTAGTAGCATAATATTTGTAGACATGAAAATATAATGAGTTGGAATTAATAGGCTTGAGATTGTCTGTGCATGATTTCGACTCTGGTTGATACAAGAGCATCGCCGAGTGTGGAAAATCATGTTGTGATCAAGAGGGACACAAGCTTGCACAAAGCCTTCGTGCAATCCTTTTCATGCAATTTTGTTTGGGGAGCGGGGGTGGCTATCAGAAGAGCTTTAGTTCGGTAGGAGTGGAGTTCGTTTTGAGAAACATATTTTTTACATATATTTTAAAGACTAGTTTGTGAGTCGGAGAAATAGTTCGTGTGGGGAGTCAAAACTGGTAACCAGCCCCCGAGGGTATGTCCCTGTCACCAGGTACTCACCCCTTTATTCAACCATATTCATAATGTCATTATACCATCTCTGCTATTGTAACCACCCTTTTAAGGTCACATTTACCATGCCGTCAGCACCTTCAACATTGATATTTTTTAACTCTTTAAATACTATTTCCAACTTATCCATACTGGATACATCGCCCTTCACTTTAAAATTATCGATGATTGTGTCTTTTGTTTTCTACTCCAGTTCCTTTAAATCTTTTTTATGCGGTTTAAACACGTCTTAAAAATACTCATCCTAGCCTATCTCTTTTTAGTACTCTCTCTATCACTAATTGAGCCCTAGCCCCTTCTTTATCTGATACTATTCCAGACTGACCACTTTCCGTAAAAGGTTTAAGACGTCAGTACAATATCTTACTGTTATTCAGTCTGGCCTCATCTTAGAGATCCTTAACAGTTTTATACATAGCTCACTGTTCACTTCTCCTTTAATCCATAATTTGCCTTCGGTTTAACTTCCTTATTCTAATTCTTGTTAAATATACATATAAAAAACTTTCTCTCTCTCTCTTCTACCTTTTTAGGTTGTGTTTCTTGGTACTTGTCTAGCTTTTCTCTCTAAAACGTGGTCTGCTGCTTCAAAGTTATATTCCTAACCACCACTAAATGACATCTTGCAATGGAGGTAAGGCAAATTAGGATTGTTAAGGCCATAAATCCTTCAAGGAAGGTACCAAAAAAGAAGGTTTTCAAATGACGTTCGAGAAATGTAAGGTATATATTTTCTCCATAACAGTCGATACTGCAGAGCATCAGAGCAGAACACCAGAATTGTAGGAAAAAAAATAATCCAAATTAAATTTCAATCGTAAAAACTATCCACTAATAATTCTAGGGCAATATTTCTCCATCTTCTTTTTGCCATTGCCCCATTTCCAGTATTTCTAGGGGAAACCATCGTCCATGTCGTATTATATTAGGAGAAATGACTACAATTGATCTTTCATTGCCCGATGTTCAAAACATTTTTGCATTCTAAAATGCTTTCAGTTAAGTACTTTGTAAATTTACGGCGGAGGGGGTGGACAGCCCCTCCCTCCCTTCTTGTTAACAAAAATTGCTCATCTCAAGCATTAGTGGTGTTTCTAATTTCATTTGAATAAAAAAAAGAGTTTCTTGAAAACTTAATTTCTTGAGGAAAAAGTGCTAAGATAACAATCAACTGTGGCTCTTTTTGCAATGTGGATTATGTAAATAGAGTGAATCCAATTTTAAGCCAATTAAAACAGTAATTCCAAATCGTTGAAGTCATGAAGTCTATAAAAAAGCTAAGTTCTATAAATAAAAGGCAATTTCAGGAATGTGATAATTGTATGGAGTGAAAGACGCCATTTTGTCACTGGAATTTTTGAGCAAATTACGAATGGATAATTCAGTTAAATAGATGTTTACTTCACGGGCCTACGCCGTCTCTCTCTCTCTATCTTCCTTTCTCTCCATCTTTCTCTCTTCCTCCCTCTATCTCCCTCCCCCACTCTCTCTTTTTCTCTATCGGTCTCTAAATCATTTCTATTTTTAAGGAGCGTTCAAGAAAAAAACGTAATAAATTCGTTTCTTTACTTTTCAGCACGGCTAAAGAAGCTCTTGAAACGAAGAAGGAAGAAGAAAAAGGTGAAATATGAAGATACAGAATTCTCAGTTCTCGTGGAAGTAATTCCGGTGCGAAATAGAAAGTTGTCCAACTACTGTCAAGAATATCTGGGAATTATATCGGAATTCATTTCATCTGGAATACCAAACACTAGATCTAGAATAACTGCTAGTGAGCCGGTTATTGTTAGTGATCTTGTTGTAGGATCCAAATTGGCTAAAGAAGGAAAAATTAGGCAAGGTACACAATTTCGAGTTTTGTGGTTCCCCGGGTGACTGTGTGACGTTTTAGCTGAAATCCACTTAAGATCTCTTCCTTCTTCAGTTTCCCCAGTAGACCCGAATCCCTAAGGAAATAGTTAAAAAGATATTCGTAAAAGCAATAACCCAGGTTTTTGTTGAAATTAAAAAAATACCTGTAAATGTCACGTGATATTCATTAAAAAAACATACTCTTTTCCAATAGCATTAAACTGACTTATTTTAGAACTTTTTTTTATTCTTCGTGCTTTATTTACATTCATGGCCAAAGTTGTACGCGCTAGTGCCGTATTTTGTTTTGTGACTATCTACTGAACAAGTTAATTTGTAACACCTCAATGACTGGAAAAATTTAAGCCCGACGACTAAACGAGGATTTTGACAAGTAGTAATGATGAAGATGCAAAAGGATGCCGATATTTCTGGATGAACTCCCGATGACCTCAGCGGGAAACAAAAGAATAAATGAAGGATCATGGCAACTAGCAATAAAGAAAATCGGGAATTGTGCTGAATATTCATACCCCACTTCCAAGGACCTTCCTCAGTAGGAGCAAAATAAGTGTATGAGGGCAGACAAAAAAAGAGATCATAAAATCTAAAAATCAAAAGAGAATTTATCAGATTGTCAAACATAGAAAGAAAATGTGTGCTAAAATATAGTGGACAGAGAAAGCAACAACCAAAAAAGAGAACAATATCCAAATAACATATAAAATTAAAAAGAGAACATACCTGAATCCTGAGAGTCAAAGCGCAGAAAAGACAACCATACACCATGAAACAAACACTGAGGGGACATCAACTCCTCAGAGGAAAAGAATTTTCAAATTTCTCTTCTCTCCTTCTCAATCTTTTTTCTCTCTATTCTTTCTCACTCACTCCCCTCGACCAAGCCCGGATCGAATAGGTACGAGAACCAATTGTCATGTTTTGCGAGGCCCTCTGTGTGTGTTAACAATTTAAGTAAAATATATCTGCATAGTAGTTTACGTACGGAAAGTAGTTCACGTACGTAGTGCAAAAATTTCTTTAATATAGGATTATCCCAATTAAAGTGAATAAACTTGACATGATCTTTTATGGGTATCAGTTTTCTTTATTATAAAGTGTGTATTATTATAATGAACCCATTAATAAATCTCACCCAGCAATGCAAACTTAAAATAAATATTTTTTAATTATTATTAAATATGTTTTAAATAAATATATTTTTATTTATATATTTTATTTTATATTTTATATAATATTTTGAATAAATATATTTTTATGGCACTTCTGAAAAATTAGAAAAAATGAGGTATTTTTAACTTACGAACGGGTGATCGGATCTCAATGAAATTTGATGTCTAGAAGGATATCGTGTCTTAGAGCTCTTATTTTAAATCCCGGCCGGATCTGGTGACATTGGGGGGGAGTTGGGAGGGGGAAACCTAAAACTTGGAAAACACTTGAATGGAGGGATCGAGATGAAACTTGGTGGGAAAAATAAACACAAGTGCTAGATACATGATTGACATAAACGGAACGGATCCGCTCTCTTTGGGATAGGTGGGTGGGGGGGGGGGGGGTTATTTCTGAAAAATTAGAAAAAATGAGGTATTTTTAACTTACGAACAGGTGATCGGATCTCAATGAAATTTGATATTTAGAAGGATATAGTGGCTCAGAGCTCTTATTTTAAACCCGACCAGATCTGGTGACATTGGGGGGGGGAGTTGGGAGGGGGAAACTAAAACTTGAAAAACACTTAGAATGGAGGGATCGGGATGAAACTTGGTGGAAAAAATAATCACGAGTCCTAGATACATGATTGGCATAACCGAAACGGTTCTGCTCTCTTTGGGGTAGTTGGGTGAGGGGTTAATTCTGAAAAATTAGAAAAAATGAGGTATTTTTAACTTACGAACGGGTTATCGGATCTCAATGAAATTTGATATTTAGAAGGATATCGTGTCTCAAAGCTCTTATTTTAAATCCTGACTGGATCTGGTGACGTTGGGGGAAGTTTGGGGTGGGGGAACCTAAAATCATGGAAAACGCTTAGATTGGAGGGATCAGGATGAAACTTGGTGGGAAAGATAAGCAGAAGTCCTACATACGTGATTTACATAATTGGAACGGAGCCGATCCATTGGGGGGGGGGTTAATTCTGAAAAATAAGAAAAAATGACGTATTTTTAACTTACGAAGGAGTGATCGGATCTTCATGAAACTTCATATTTAGAAGGACCTCGTAACTCAGATCTCTTATTTTAAATCTCAACCGGATCAAGCGTAATTGGGGGGGGGGGGGCGGAAATCTTAGAAAATACTTAAAGCGGTGATATCAGGATGAAACTGGATGGGAAGAATAAATACCTGTCTAAGATACGTGACTGACATAACCGAACCGGATCCGCTCTCTTTGGTGGAATTGGAGGGGGGGGGGTAATTTTGAAAATTGAGGTATTTGTAACTTACGAAAGGGTGACCAGATCTTAATGAAATTTGATATTTAGAAGGATCTTGTGCTTTAAAGTTTTTATTCAAATTCCGATCAGATCCTGTGACGTTTGGGGGAGTTGGAGGGGGAAACCGGAATTCTTGGAAAACGTGAAAATAGGGGTATTTTTATCTTACGAATAGATGATCGGATCTTAATGAAATTTGATTTTTAGAAAGAATTCATGTCTCAGAGCTCTTATTTCAAATCCCGACCAGATCGTTTGACATTGGGGGGAGTTGGAGGGGAAAATCTTGGAAAAACACTTGGAGTGTAGGAATCGGGATGAAGCTTGGTGGATAGAATAAACAAATGTCCTTGATACGTGATTGACAGAATCGTACTGCATTCGCTCTCTTTGGGGGAGTTGGGCGGAGGGGTTCAGTGATTTGGCGAGTTTGGCTTTTCTGGACGTGCTAGGACGATGAAAATTGATAGGCGTGTCAGGGAGCTGCACAATTTGACTTGATAAAGTCGTTTTCCCAGATTTGACCATCTGGGGGACTAAAGGGAGAGGAAAAATTAGGTATTTATAACTTACGAGTGGGTGATCGGATCTTAATTAATTTTGATAATTAGAAGGACATCGTGACTCAGAGCTCTTATTTCAAATCCTGACCGGCATTAAGCCTCTTATTTTCCTTTTTAAATCAATCTATTGATTCATAGAATTTTGTTAGAGCTTATACCATACGATCTCTTGGCTCTTAGCTCTTCTCGCCTCGTCACAAGTGCCATATGAGCTCTTAGCTCTGGTTATTTATATATTTTATTTTTTATTTTATGTAATATTTTAAATAAATACATTTTAATTATTCAAATAATTCATAATTTATCTCTTATCATCGAAAACAGTTTGCTTTAAATTTCAAAATCTTTTTTTTTTGTTTGGTAACAAAAAAAATTCTGATGGTAATGTGATTCTGATGGTAATGTGGGACCATTTCAAATGTGAGGCCCAATCGGGCCTATCACTCTCTCTGTGGAATTTTGATCGAGGATTTATTTCCAGGTGACATATTGAAGTCGATTGGGAAGTATCCAGTTGATCATAGCAACATAGAGCTGGTACTACAACAGCTTGTCGAACCCTGTGTTTTGCCTCTAAGCATCGTCCGCAAATCGGGTCTCATTCTCGATGTCTTCGACACTCAAACAATGCGTCGTTATACCGATGAGGGAATCCTAGGCTTTCTTGAGTTTTTAGAAAGTTGTGAAACCAGTTTGAATATCTTCATTGATTATTTAGAAAAATACTCTTGCGCCTGTTTGCTGCTAAGCGTAGATGATGTGACTGAACTTTCTCCTGAATATGCGGATATTTTTTACGAATTTGATTTGTACAAGTTCTTTGGTGGAAAGAAAAGGGAAACCGATGCCACTACTATAAGGGGAAGCGTTCTAACCGTTGGAAAGTCTTTTATGGAGTTATTTGGCGAAAAAGAGCAATGGTATACAATATTTAACTTTATTCTTGGCAGTTATAGGATTTTATTAATATTACTTTTTTTAATGTATTGTCTAACTTTTATGGCATGTACAAACTCATTGGAAGATAGATTGCCCAGAATGGTACTGGGATAGTAGTCAGGGGACTCGAAGAAGAGAACGATCGAAAAATACACTTCGTCGTACCTACCATTAGAACCTAAAAAACATCTATGCTGTAGTCCATCTCATTGAAAGATGTCTGGGTAGCAACTCATACAAGGGCTAATTGGCAGCTCTCTCTGGATGCCTCTGGGGTTACGGGAGGAGCAAAAGTCTTAAGAGTGTAAGGTCAAAGAAAAGTAATGGGAAGCATTTACCTACTCCTTAACACTATAGCTTCTAATATCCACTATAATGGATGATTATTACTTGGAACAATTAAAAGATTCAACAAATTTTTGTACAGAACAAAAAGAAAGAAAGAAAAAAAGAAAGAAAGAAAACAAAAAGCAAAGAAAGAAAAAACAAGGAGAAAAATTCTATAGGTGTATTTGAGACAAATAAGTTTTGGCACCTCAGATTCTGAAATCCTTAAAGAATAGTTTCTTCTTGCCAAAAACAAACAATGGAATAATTCAATTACTATGCTAGCATAAATTATATTTGTAGTGAAACTTCTCTATAAGAAGGAAATTATAACGAAAAGCACGCATTTTCGAATTTGAATTTTTGCATTCAGTAAATACTTGCATGTTCAAAGGTTTCTTTTTAACTCTTGCCTAAGTCTTAATGATCTTTGCCTGGTGCTAGTTTCTACCATTGTCCAATTTGATTCTTCACGAGTGTAATTTTAGTTTTCACTCAAATTACATGAAAAGCAGATATTTTTAGAACGATATGTATTAGTTTTGTTCATAGATAAATAACATACGTTAAGTATATATTCAGTATATATATGGCAAGTATAAATAACATATTAATCGAATACAAGCCAACCTAAAATGTCTGTCTGAATTATTAGAATATCATGCCTGAATTCACGGCTAGCGAGTACACAGTATGATAATTTTTTTTATAGCTATTGAAAAGTTATTTTTAATCTTTATGTTTTGTATGATCAAAGCACAAATTCTGTCGTTTGTGCTTCTTAGTATTTGTTTAAAATAAATTGTTTATATGTTGAGCAGCTCCCTCTAATAGCAGGAGTATAGCCTTTGGGGATCTGACTTGGAATAATCCCTGTTAATGATAAAGCTATCCCCGGGGTTTGCTGCTGCTGAATTATTGCAACACTGAATGATCTAATTCGAGTCGATTTTAATCAAGCTACATTGAATGATTTGAATAATCATTCAACTAATTAACAAGTACTTACTTAGAAATCATTCCAAAACTTGATTTTGATTTTGAAAAGTTTGAAAACCAATTAAGTTTGACTATCTTGTTAATTATATTTTACATGAATTTGCAAGTTAAGCGTTGCCAAGTACGGACAACCATACTGTTGTCTCGGATAGATCTTTAAAGGCATCAAACCTTCTGGTTATTTCAATGCAAGAGAATCCAAGGTGTCCAGTGGTAATACTCCTTAAGTATAATTTATAAACTGAATGAAGTCATAATCCAAAGCTAATACATGAATTATATTACATTGTAAACCTAACTTAAGCCTATAGACAATGAAAACATACAAATATTTACCTTACTTTGTAATATAGGTTCTCGAACAAAGGAGGTTTTCCTGTTATTTACATATTTCGGAGTTTCGTACCCTTGGGGTGGGTCTTGTAAAGACTACTGAATGTCCATGGGATTTGGAAGAACTTCAGAGATCTCAAATAATTTCAGAGATTTCTTTTAAAGAATGTTGGAAATTTAAGTATAAAAAAAGCACTAATAACTTAGAAAAGTATTCTTTTTGTCTTGAGTATTTAAAAAAAAAAAAAAATATAACGTATTTCATGAGTTTCAGTGGAACAGGCAGATCCCAAATAAAAAAAAGTTAGAAAATAGTCACTTCAACTTTGAAACAAAGAAACGAAAAACAACATTCTCAAAATGCGCTACAAGCTTTCAGAGGTCAAGCCTGTGCTTTAACTAATTTAAAAAAAAGTATTTGCGCACTCCTTATGATTTGTCTTGACTAATTCAGGATGATCACCCAAATTCCAAGGTCTTAGCCTCCCATGTCCTGGGGCTACTTTAAGGATAGGGTATCCTCAAGGAGTCTGTGGGCCATTACTGGACTCACAGAAGCAGTAACAACGAGTATTACATCCACTCTCCAGCTGTTTACAAGAAGCTGTGGGCAAATTTGTTGTTATACATCAGGAAATATCTGGGGATAAATTTGCTCATTTCGAACGCCTGTTCTTATGAAGAAAGCGAAACCCTAAGACTCTCAGGCTCTAGACTGGTGGTTTGATCCAGTCAATTACTTTTAGCAGAAATTGTTTTTAATGCCAATTAAAAAAAAAGAAAATATATCGAAAATCAAAACCTGTTTGGAGGAATGGGGTGGTCACCCACTATACTACAAAAATAAACTGAACTGATCATACTATTTGTAATAAAAAGCATTACAAGGGAGCTGAAAAAGTATCTAGTGCTTCAAATACTTAGCACTTGTATCTGCTTCGTAACCTCAATTGAAAATCTCTTCTTCCTTTTCAGTATCTCAATAAACATTAAGGATGTTCCTCATATAATAGTTCAGCAAGCATGGAAGACTCATACCTTTGTGATGGCTATGCCATCTAACTGGACTTCGGAGCATTATCTTCATTCAAAGCTTAGTCATATAAAGAAACTGTTGAAATTCATGTATGGATCAGCTGAATCGGCCCTACAATTTGAAAAAGAAGAATGCGACTGGCTTTTTACTGTTATGTTTTTATCAGTGGCCGCGGTTAAGTTCTGCAATGACTGTAATTTTTCTGTTTCCAAACTGCCTTGCTGCTTGTTAGATGATATGGAAGTGACGTTTTTAGAAGAGTCTTTCCCTGTGACGACGCCTATTCCGAAGCTACTTAAGGTAATCTTAGGTTCATGGTTGCCCCCTTAGGGGCAATCTAGTAAAGAACGAACTCTAGCCCTTTATAGCTCAGGATTTAAAAACTCGTTAAAAAAACTGTAAAGTAACTATTATTTCGGTTAATCTTAATGTTCGCTGCGAAAACAAATTCGTGAAAATTTCAGAAATTAGCCTGAGAGCCAAAAATGGGCTCGAACCAAAATGAAACTACACCATTTCAATCGTCATCGGAACCCGCATTTGGAGGAACTACAGTCTCCAATCTTGAGCAACAGGGAAAATCGCTTTTGCACATGGGATGCAGTGATGCATTTCCTCTTTTCTCTTTTTTTTCCTGTTGCTGCTATTGGGGCACTAAAAAAATATAATGGCATTTCGAAGGGTTTATTTGAAAGGAAATTACTATATATACGTGTTTTTGAAGCAATAAAACAACATTAGGTTAGGGTGCAATTTTTAACAAAATTAAAACTAAAGGATAGTTCTTGAATGCAGAAGTCAAGTTTTGCATAATACACAATTTTTAAAACTGTTAAAAATTTAGTTTTCTCCATATGCATAAATTTGTATATCTAAAATCTTATGTATTTTTGGTTTACTATTTGATAGCAACGAGAGTTTAACTGCATATTCTCAAAACGGCTAAATGGTGTTATCAAAAACTGATTTTTAGAAAAATTCGCGAGGATTAAAAAGACAATAGTTTATTATGGTAGGTTGATTGTTGGTGTCTTTTGTTCTTTTTTTATAATATTGATTGTTAGTTATTAATTATTAATTATGTTGATTATTCATTATGGAGTAGATTGATTGTTGGTGTAGCTACGTGAACTAGTAAATGGGAATTGTGCCAAATTGATTGTATCAGCATGAGTTTCTAAATTTGACATCGTTGATGCGCCCTCGCTACTGAAACATTTATCTAATGATATATCTCTTAAAACTCAGCAAATGATTGGTGTTTTTGACCCTCTTTGGCCATTTTTTGAATTGAGGTAATTTATTTATGTTGTATGCTGTTATGCTATTTATGTTGTTGTTTTTTTTTCTTTTTTTGTGTGTTTACTTCACAGTTTAATGTATTTTGCGGGTTATAAATAATTTATTATTATTTATTATTATATTACTGGGTAGAATTGCATTTTCTGAGTGTAATTCTCAGTTCAAATGTTTAATTTAGTGAAAATTAGATAAATAGTTAGAAAAATTAAATTAGTTAAATTATTGAATAATTTAAAGAATGAAAGCTTTAATAAATACATTAAGATTTTTTATTAATGATTTCACTTATTTTTTAAAGCTGTATTTAGGATTTTCCTCGGGGGGTGGGGTATTTTTGCTTGGGGGAGGGGTTACAAAAAAACTTTTACAGAACGCATCAAAAATTTCTTTAAATGGGTTCTGTCACTTTTTTATCAGTTGGACAAAATTTATTTATTTTTTTTTTTGGGGGGGGGGGGTATTAGCGCCTAAACCCGGTGAGCCGCCTCTCCCCTGGATACGGTCTTTCATGTCTGCCCTTCTTGTTTTTTGTTTCTTTTTGTAGAATATGTATCTTGTTGGCAATATGTTACATTTTGTGCAGTTGGTGTTTCTGGAAGCGCAATACAAAAGACACTCTTCTCTGAGCATTGGTTTATACGCAGAATATTTTATTGTTTCCGTATATAATGTCAATTTTGTATCAGAACAAAATTGACATTTTGACAAAATTGGCACAAAACTTTGACAAAATTGACGGAACAAATTTAACAATTTGTTAACTAAAAAAATAGTTGTCCGTAGACGTTTGAATTGGAAGGGTAAGATTTATAAAATAACTCTGCAAATTGATACTTAAATTTTTTTGGAAGGACATTCTTTAGCCTTTAAAAAGATGGCATAGAAAAAGAAAAAAAAAACAAATTTGTTACATAAACACAGCAAACAAGATTCTTATTTCAATTTTTTTCATTTATAGGCTCAGTTGGACGCGGTTCTTTGTAATCTTGAAGCCTGTGATGTTTCCCGAATGGTATGTTATATCAAGTCTGAATTTATAGTTCTTAGACGTAGTACTACCTATTTTATTGCCTGTATTTTAGGATGTAAGAAATGGAATAAATTTCTTTCAGGTTTTTCTTAATATTTTGTTTTTAAGTTATTGAATGATAATATTCTTTAAATTTTAGTTGATAAGAAAGGAAACTGTAATATAAAGTGAAGAATATTGCCGCTATTGATACTAAAATATTTGTTGAATTTTATTACTACCCTCTCCACTTTTACCTCTCCGTGCTAACCCCTGCTCACAAAAACTGATCATTGTCGCCAAAATTCAGAAAAAAGTCATTTGTATTCTTTTTGTACCTTTTGTTGTAAATAGCTTTAACAAGTAGTTATTCCGTATTCTATTTCTGGAAAATGGTTCCGTTAATTGTGGCCCCAGTCGGGGCCACAATTAATTGTGGCCAATTTTGCATCGGTATAAAAAAGAAAATTCAGAATCGGTAAAAATTCTGCATATTTGAAGTGCACAAGTCTATTTTTCAAATATCAAAATTTTAATTTAGCTATAAACTTAGATTTGTCCCTTATCTAGAAGCAAACGAAGCTAAACAAAAGTAACTGTCCCTTATTCTACTTTTAAGAAGCAATTCCGTTTAATCTGGCCTCAATGATGTCTATGATTGTTGTTTTTTTGTAATAAGTGATTCTGATTCTTAATTCTGAATCGGTAAGAAAAAGAGAGAAAAAAAGGAATCAGGATCGGTAAAATTTTCGTATATTTAAAAGTACGAATTTTCAAATATCAAAAATTTTAATATAGTTGTAAACTTAGACTTTTCCCTAAAATTATCTAGAAGCAAATGAAGTTAAACAAAAGTAATTATTCCTTATTCTATTTTTTAAAAAGCAATCAGTTTAGTCTGGACACGGTCGTAATTATGATTGTTGTTTTTGGTATTCTGATTCTGATTCTGAATTATGAAAATGATTCTGATTCTGAATTGTGATTACACGTTTATTAGTGTTGCTCAGTGTAACATCACTTCATATTATTTTCTATACAGAACAAAGAGCAATCATATGTAAGCCAATAAAGATTCATTACTTATTTATTGAATTTTATATTTACTCTAGAAAAGCAGGTATATTTCCACCATTGTCAAATTCTATAGCTTAAGATGTATACCTAATTGATTGGTATTATCTCTTTTTTAATTATCTAATCATTTCAGTAAAAATCTTTATAACATAATCATAGGTTTATTTTATTCCTTTATGAAATCTAAATTTCATAATCTTTTTTACGTGTTTATTTATATATAGAGTTGTCATAAATTGAACTGAATCTGTTTTTTTTTTATTCGAAGATTGGCATCTACGTATGTAATTGACTTTGTCTATAACTCTAGAGAAAGCCAGTTTATAGGACGCCCATTATTCTTTATATTCAAATGTACCAGTGGTGTAAAATGTCATAAAAGCCTCGCTAGCTTCATCGAAAATGCGGGTAACGATACGATTCTAACTGACAGAGTAATCCGTTTGAGCCACTCACTTAAAAATGTTTCCCTAAAAATAAGTTCCTTTTTTAGGTAGTTGCATGTATATCTTGCATTTTTTTTTGGGGTATTTGCATTTTTAAGTCGCATTTTTGAAGTGGAAATGATAGTAGACCAAAAGCGCGAATGTAAGTGGCAAAGAATTTTATTAAAGACGGGTAGGGGGAGTTTTTTTTTCTTTCATAGTGGGTATTCCAAAAGCGGTACCTTGTTTGTCTTATGGCTGAAACTATAGGGAGTTTCCTTGAAGGAAGGGACTAAGGAAAATTGAAACTTGTTATGCTGCAGTATGCCAATCTGGATGCTGACACATGCGCCGGGGAGGCCCAAAATGTCAATATTCTGGTGATTTCGTTAACTTACCTTCCCCCCGGACTAATTCCCTTGTGTTTTTCATCTCTTAAAAGTACCACTTTTATCTCTACTTTGTTTATCTTAATGACATTTTGTCAATTTTTATCAGAAGTTTAAACCCTTCTTGTGACCAATTTGTATGAGAAAAAGGAGACAGTGGGAGCTATTCACAAAGTAGTTTTCAAATACTAAAATACAACAGTTCAAAATAGGGATGAAACCTTTTTTTTACTGCTGATGGACACTGTATATGTGTCCGAAATATTCAGTTAAAATTTCATATATGTTTCACTGTCGATTAAAAGGTTTCATCCCTATTTTGAACTGTTATATTTTCGTCATGGAAAGGCAGTGTGGTCTTTGAAGTTATCTAAAATACTAAAATAATAACGATTAATCTTTCTAATTAATTTCATCCAAATATCTATTACTATCAGCAAAGCGTGTCAAAATTATTTTTTCGAGGGGATAATAATTTTTCCCAGATGCTCTCAGTAAATTATCTGAGGTTCTTTTCTTTTTTATGCTCTGCTGCTAGTTTTAAATATTTGTCTTTTACAGGTAACCTCAGACTTTGAAAATGATTACGTAATCATTCGTGGAGCCCTCATTATGTACAAGAACCACCTCCTATGCACTCACTTGCCTTTGTCTATTACTCAGGATATCTATAACTACTTGAATTTACACCGGATTCTTTCTGTTGTACGTCATTCTCAAGTTTTTCAAATTGTTGTTTGGTCAGAAGTGTTTTTGGGTGAAGAGCCGTTTCAGAACAAGGAGCCTACTGCAGATAACTTGAAATGGTCTCTTCTTGTCGTTGTCCAGGTTAGTTTTTTTTTGTATTTTAATTGGTGATACATTCTGGAAGTAAAAGGTTTTTGTAAATTTCCGAACGTCAACGATAAATTAAAACTGCAAAATTGTTGTTTGATCAGTTTTGGGCAAACAGCAGTTTTAGCATAAGGAGCCAACTACAGATAATTTGAACTTGTCTCTTACCATCGTTGTTCAGACTCGATTTTTTTAGTGGTAAACTGTAGAGCCAAGTGGAGATCTGAGTAATGGATCATATTCTCCTTAAACGTTCCAGATTTATAACTACAGAATGCGCGGTTTTAACGTAAATAAATATATTGATTCTAGGTGATCAGAACTTCTGCATTACTGTATTACAGCTATATTATATTCGATTTAATTTTGGAATATTCGTATTATTCAAAATAGTCTGAAGGCCAAACAAATACGCCCATGGGGATGAGACAAGCCCCCACAGTTTTGAAGAGAGTTGCCGAACACAATCAAAACATAGTATGTGCAAGCTGGTTGCCAAAAGGGCGTATCAGCAATATCTAAGGAACGGCTGAGTCTATTAAGTTGGAAATTGTAGGGTATGTCTAAGGAAATGTTGAAAAGTTATTGGAGTTATTGGAGAGCCACAAGCCCACCTTGTCTTTTTGAGGTGATCCCTTCCCTCAACACAGCTCATAATTTTGAAAAAAGTGATTTTGATCAAAATAGTCAAAAGGTCTAGTAACTACGCCTCCAGGGATGCCCCCCACAGCCCCCATGGCAAGAATATTTAATTATTCTTGCCCTTGGGTAACTAGTGGAAATTTGTGCAGCATATGTTGATTCTGGTAGCAAATCTTCCTGAGGATATTTGGTGAGGTTTACTGAAGCTTGCTTAAAAATAAGTAGAGGCATTCGCTACAAGGTCAACCCTAAAATGGACTGCAACTACGGCTGTTATCTATATATATAAAAATAAGTTGTTTGTCTGTTATGTCTGTTACACTTTGTCTGTTACGCCAGATTATATCTTCTATATATATAAAAATAAGTTGTATGTATTTTTGTGTTGAGGGTTTAAATGTAAAAACTGGGAATTGCATAAATATTTCGAAATATTTTGACAATAGATTAATGTAATTTGAAAACCTTAAAAAAGATACTTAAAATTTTAAGCTTTATTATAAATTGTTGAGCTTTAGCAAGCTTGGCACGTGAAGATTTTTCCAACTGTCAATGCTATAGAATGTTACCAAAAAGCAAAACTAGGCTTGCGGTTCAAAGAGAAAGGGCCAGATTAGAATGTGCAATTTACGTCAACGAAGGCGTGTCGAGGAACTACCAGAGCAACGCGAAACCAGACTTGCTGCTGAAAGAGAAAGTAAAAAAAGAAGGCGTGTCGAGGAATCACAAGAGCAACGTGAAAACAGGCTTGCGGCTTCAAGAGATAATGCCAAAAGAAAGCGTGCCGAGGAATCACATGAGCAACGTGAAAATTATCGGATGGCATTCAGGTACAGCCCAGTCGATGATTATAGTAGATGTGTTCAAATCGGGACTATGTCTAAAATTTGTCCCTACTGCAAGGCCTTGAAATTTAATGGTGAAACAATGGGAATGTGTTGCGCCTCAGGGAAAGTTATACATCCTCTACTGGCTGCACCCCCAGAGCCATTGAAGACTTTGCTTACTGGAACTACGTCAGAATCTAAGCGTTTTTTTTTTTATCAAACATCAGAAAATATAACTCATGTTTCCAAATGACGTCGTTTGGTGCCCAAATCGAAAATCAAGATCAATTTATGCCTACTTTCAAAGTAAAAGGGCAAATTTATCATAGAGCAGGGTCCCTTCTACCATTCTCAGGCGAGAATCATAAATTTTTACAATTGTACTTCATCAGTGATAGAAATTCTGAATTGAATACACGTTGCGAAATTTCTCCCAACGTTGAAAGGACAATCGTTTCCCAATTGCAACATCTTTTCCACGAAAATAATAATTTAGTGCGTCTGTTCAAAACAGCCATCGATTTGATGCCTACTGATACGCATAAAATTGTTATTTCCGCTGACAAAACGCCTCCTGGCCAACATGTGCGTAGATACAATGCTCCAACTATCGACGAAGTGGCAATCGTTATGGTCGGTGATCAGTTTTTACCTCGAGATATTATTCTTCATAAGCGAAACGCTCAGTTGGTAAGAATTGCTGAAACTCATCGATGCTACAATGCCCTACAATATCCTATCATTTTTTGGGATGGAGCCGACGGCTATCACTTTAATATTAAATTGATGAATCCAGCCACTAACAAAGAAATGAATAAGAAATGCAGTGCAATGCATTATTATTCCTATAGACTAATGATTCGGCAGGATGAAGACAATTATATTTTAAAATGCCGTCAATTGTTTCACCAATACGTCGTTGATATGTATGCAAAAATTGAATCAGAACGTTTGCTATATATCCGTCTGAATCAGACCAAGCTCCGCTCTGAACAATACATTCATTTGCGAGATGCAGTTGTAAATGACGGTAATACCACAAACGTTGGAAGATTAACGATTTTACCTTCGTCATATGCTGGCAGTCCCCGTCATATGCATGAATATGCTCAAGATGCTATTGCGTATGTTCGTCTCTATGGTCGTGCAGATTTATTTATTACATTTACATGTAATCAATCTTGGGACGAGATACAGCAGCTTTTATTTCAAGGACAATCGGCGGTTCATAGACATGACATTACGGCCCGTGTCTTCCGGCAAAAGTTGAAATCACTGATAAACTACATAGTAAAACTTGAAGTGTTTGGGTCAGTGCGATGCTGGATGTACTCAGTGGAATGGCAAAAACGAGGTTTGCCACACGCACATATACTAATCTGGCTACATAATAAAATTGCTTCTAACGAAATTGATGATGTGATTTCCGCTGAAATACCTGATGAAAATGTCGATAAGGGGTTATATGATATTGTTGTAAAAAATATGATACATGGACCTTGCGGTGCACTGAACGAAAATTCACCATGCATGGCCAAAGGAAGGTGCACGAAGCAATATCCTCGACTTTTAGTATCCAACACAATTACTGGCAATGATGGTTACCCACAATATAGAAGAAGATCTACTGAAGATGGCGGTAAAACAGCAATAATAAAGAAGCGTAACGGTACCACCATCGAAGTAGATAACCAGTGGGTTGTTCTATATTCCCCATTATTATCAAAAACATTGTGACTTCAGTGTCCGCATATGACGTCTGAATTATTTCATCACATACCAATTCAAAAACGAATTTATTCAGGCCGAAGTAGCTCAGTTATATAACTACCTGTGTTGGCGCAGTGGGTTTGACCTTAGCGTGGTAATAGGGGACCCAGAGATCGAACCATGCTGCAGGAATGCACTACAGGGCCGACGCAGGGACCTTAGTAGTCAAGAAGCGTCGTTAATCCGATAAAAATACAAATACAGTAGCTCAGTATGTAAAGCGTTATGTTCCAGGTTCTAGGTCCGAGAGGTTCCAGGTTCGAACCTTGGCTTTAGCATTAATACATCCAGGCTCGAACCTTGGCTTTAGCATTAATACAAAAGAAGAAAAAAAACTAAAAAAGATAAAAACTACAAAAAAAACTAAAAAGAAAATACTAAAAAAACTAAAAAAGCTAAAAAACTAAAAAAACTAAAAAACAGGTAAAAAAACTAAAAACTAAAAAAGAAAAAAAAACTAAAAAAAGGTAAAAACTACAAAAAAACTAAAAAGAAAAAAACTAAAAACTAATAAAAAAACTAAAAAAACTAAAAACTGAAAAAGAAAAAAACTAAAAAAAAGGAAAAAAACTGACAAATAAAGGAGAAATAAAGAAAACTAAAAAAAAAAAAAAAATAAAAATTAAAAAAAACTAAAAAAGGTAAATGTATTCAAGCCGAAGTAGCTGAGTTGGTAAAGCGTTATGTTCCAGGTTCTAGGTCCGAGAGGTTCCAGGTTCGAACCTTGGCTTTAGCATTAATACAAAAGAAGAAAAAAAACTAAAAAAGAAAAAAAACTAAAAAAGAAAAAAAACTAAAAAACAGGTAAAAACTACTAAAATAACTAAAAAAGCTAAAAAACTAAAAAAAAAACTAAAAAAAGGTAAAAAACTAAAAACTAAAAAAGAAAAAAAAGAAAAAAAGAAAAAAAGGGTAAAAACAGCAAAAAAACTAAAAAGAAAAAAAACCTAAAAACTAATAAAAAAACTAAAAACTGAAAAATAAAAAAAAAACTAAAAAAAGGAAAAAAACTGAAAAATAAAGGAGAAAAAGAAAACTAAAAATAATATAAATAAAAAAAAACTAAAAAAGGAAAAAAACTACAAAAAATACTAAAAAGAAAAAAGAAAAAAAAACTAAAAATCTAAAAAATAGGTAAAAACCAAAAAAAAACCTAAAAAGAAAAAAAAAGGAAAAAAACAAAAAAATTATTTCATCATATACCAATTCAAAAACGAATGTATATACAGACCGGGACACAGGGAATATAAATGACGACCGGGACACTCAAAGAGAAATTACAGACTGGGACACCGGGACACAAATGACGATTGGGACGTGTCTGTCGACTGACGTCATGTTTGTGTGTTTGTCGACTATAAATGACGACTGGGACACAGGGACACAACTACAACGGGGACGCCGGGGGGCACAGGGGGATATATAAATGACGATGGGGACACAGGGAATGTTTGATTAGCAATCACCATCAACAAAGCTCAAGGGCAATCATTAGAATAATGAGTTATAGATCTGAATACGGATTGTTTTTCCCATGGACAATTATATGTTGCATGTTCAAGAGTCGGTAAACCTGACAATCTATTTATATGTACGGACAATGGGACAGCGAAGAATGTTGTATATTCGCAAGTTTTACGTAGTTAAAAACATAAATATATATATCTATCTATATTCACAGGTGGGACACAGGGACACAACTACAATGAGGCGTAACTAATATGGCGCGTAACGACTTACGCGCGCGGGGGGGCTTGGGGGGGGCGAAGCGCCCCCACCAACTAAGTGTTGGGGTGGTGCGAAGCGTCACCCTAACAGCTAGTAATTTTATAACATATAACAGCCGTTATAAATTTTAGCATAAAAAAAGGAAGCGTGCTCAATTCCAGCTCAATAAAGTTAAGAATCTATGAAAATTGCATTAAATTACAAAAAAAGCTTATCTTGGAAGTTCCAGTTTTGTTTTCAAATTGTATTAAATTTTGTCGAAATCGTTCTGAATTATTCCTCGATTAAAAAGGACTATTTAGAGGATAATCTCTACGTCAGGGGATAACAGAAGTTTGGGGTGAGTGGTATTGGAGATAATATTAGTATTGAGGTGGTAGTGGATAGACTGCCTTTGTAGGTATTTAGCTGTAATTCTAGTAAGATCACGATCGTATTTAACCGTTTTTGATAAGATCATAATCAGTGATCTGCTAGGACCACTGGCAATTTTTTTTTTCTCGAGCTCTGTGTTTTGTTTGTCATGACATAAACAAGAAAAAGAAAAGAAAAATCATCATAATAAACAAGATTACTGAAAAGAACTAATGCATATAGATCGACAGTCTAATATATATGGATGTTCATTTGTGTAAGTTTCAGCAATACTGAATTTATTAACGTTATAAAATAGAAAATTGTTAAAACATACTTTATATTACGAATTGAACTAGGAAGTTTGATATACTTCTTACTCCACATATGTAAAGAATTTTATCCTAAAAGTTGCTCTCCTCCTATATCCTATAATCTCCCTATTATCTACAAAGATGGGGTCCCTTTACGTCCCGTTGTACCTTATTATAGCGCTTCAGATTCAAGATTTGGAAAATGGCTTTCCACAGTTTTTTGTCCTCTAATTCTGTGCAATTCATACATTAAAATTCAGTTCGCTTTGTTGAAAAATTAAAAGACCTTGATATAAAAAAGACACGATTTTGGCTACTCACGATACTATTTCTATGCATACATCCCATGATGTTAGAAAAATCGAACTTGCTCTTCAAATAAAAGTAGAATATACCAAATGGACCACAAAATAATAGACATCGAAACAATTTAGCGTGTTGTCCATATTTGCCTGTTTTATTTTATCTCTGTATCTCCGATACAGTAACCAAATTTTTATCTGAACTGTTGGTCTATCAATGGGAGCTAGCCTTTCACCTCTTTGGCCACATTTTACTTGGAATTTATTCAAACTTCTGCTTTGAAATGTTTTTCTCTGAGGCACAGTTCGTGGGGCTGGTTTGTTGATGATGTTATATCTGTGTGGGATCATAGAGAGACGTCACTTGACACCTTCTTTACGCATCTTAGCATGTTGGAGTCTATTTTATTTCAAATCACCTTAGAACTAGAAGATAACCATAAACCATGTTTTCTAGACGTTTTAGTTCGCAAAAAGCCCCACAATATTGAGTTTTCGACCTATAAAAAGCCTGCACATAACAACAGGTGTTTGCATTTTTCTTTACCCCCTCCCCTGTGCAAAAAGAGGAGTGGTAATATCCTTAGTTGATCGGGTGCTACAAACATGTTTTGAAACCCACATAGTCCCGGAACTGGAAGTTTTAATTTGCAATGGATATCCGAATTATTTACTGGAATTTATTACAGAAAGAAAGGTAAAGAAAAACACACAAAAAAAAAATGAATGAACAACCTAACCCCTAACTGAAAGCATTTTATTGATGGGTGATAAGAAGAACTTCAATCTTTTTTTTAGCTATATTCCAAAATTGAGTGATCCACTAGCAAGACTTAAACAACAAATGCGTTTTGGATTACTAATCATTACCAAAGTCTTGGTTGAACTCGAATCCATCCAGATAGAAGGACAGTATGTTAACCATTTTACTATGACAACTGATATATTAATAAAATCTTACACCCAATGATGGTTGTGATGATGAATTTGACAAGCAAAATTTATTTTTAGTTACATGATTTAGTACTAAAAATTATGTTAACTTACTTTACGGCAGTTCTTTTTGGAGAATTAGTTATTCTTCAAAACATATTTACGGTTCAGAAATGTGTAGGGTTGACAACTTCAGTAGTAAGGTACAAACTGAAACCAAAAATAGGCCGATACAAATTGTAAGACATATAGGGGAGTTTTAAGCAACAGTCGGCTGTTAGCTCATAATCATCTTCGACAATGAGGGGTTCGCAACTTTTGCTATTTGATGTACCTATCATTTGTTTCTGGTGTATTTGATGGTGAGACCAATTTGGTTCCAGAGGCAAGACATGTAGTGGACTTGTAAGTAATAATCGGCTGTTAGGCTACAATCATACGATGAGGGGTTTGCAACTTTTGCTAGTTTCAATGAGGGGTTTGCAACTTTTGCTAGTTTCAATGAGGGGTTTGCTACTTTTTCGAGTTGGTGTACCTAGTATTTATTTTAAGATCCTTACAGATTAACAACTTCAGCGTTTAATCGAAGCGAGAAAACGAAACCAAAGTGTTGCTTTCGCAACACTTTACTCGGCAAAGCCGAACAAAGGTTGCTGCAACGGCTCACCTTGCCCATGTAATGTAGATCTAGTTGGTATTATAAAGCTATCGTTTGCTTTTAATAAGGACAAATAAATAGAGCAGTCTGATAAATTACAATTTTAATGTTTTGTCAGGTTTTATTAATTATAGATGTTGAATACGGGGTTTCCAGCTCATCTAAAAAAAAAAAGTATCGATCTGTTAAGTGTATCGCAAAGTTGTTTCATGATTGTAGTTAAATAAAAAAACAAGTTTTTTCAATTGAAAGTAAGGAGCAACATTAAAACTCAGGAGTAAAAAAATTATTACGTATATGAGGGGGATCTGCTTGACCTCCAATCTCTTTTGACTCTTAAAAATGGTACTAAAAATTTTGATCTAGTAAATACCCGCCTAAATATTCCTTGAAAGCTTCACCTTACTACTCTTAGCTTGCATAATTGCAATAGCATTAGTAGCAGTATGCGCATAGCACCTTTGGTTTCTTCAATATCTTCTCCAACACACGCTGAAAGTTAATAATTAATATCATGAACCGTTCCCGAAGATACGTCCTCTTAACAACCTTTGTGGGGTGGGGATGTTGCGTTTCGATTTAGTTCTATACAGTTTCAGTATTTCCCAAATTTTTTGCGTTAATACCTTTAGTTTTAGTAGCAGCAGTCGTAGTAGTAGTAGCACAATTAATATTATTAGCCTTATCTTTAGTGGCAGTCTTTAGTATTTATCTTTAGTAGAACGCGGGTTCGAATCCCGGTGTACCCAATTCTTCAGTTTGGGACGGGGGTCAGTTGCGTGACTCTGTAAGCTTAGCCAGAGTCGACCCAGCTCTAAATGGGTACCTGAAGAAATCTGGGGAAGGTAAACAGGAAGGGTGTGCGAAAGCACAGGACGGCTGGCCCCCAACCCCCCTTTGCACTTCCTGGCTGAAGGGCCAAGAAACGGAGATCAGCACCGCCGGTACGGACTGTAAAGTCTAATGCCGTATCCTTTACCTTTACCTTTAGTGGCAGTAGCAATAGTAGAAGTGTAATAATAGTAGCAGTAGTAGTAGTAGTAGTATGGGTAGAAACAGTAGCAATAGGGTACAATTATATTCTTTTGGTTAGTTCAACTTCCAGCACAACAAGCCCTGTTAGTTTCAACTTCACACACCAAACTTTTCTTAAAATATCGTTGTTACGCCCTTTTGGCAACCTGCATACAGACGGTGTGTTGTGATTAAGTTCATTCCCCTTCCCCCCAAAAAATTCCTTGAAAATTTAACCTTCATACCCTTAGGCATAGTTGTAATAGTAGTCATAGTGGTAGTATGTGTATTACTAGTAGTAGTATTAATAGTAATAGCGGTAGTATCAGTAGCAGCAGCAGTATTAATGTATTAACTTTCCAAGTAGTTGCAATAGATGCAGTAGTTGAACTTGTAGCACTAATAGTAAATGTAGCAGTGATAGAAGTATAAGTAACAGCGTGCACATATTGCCTTTTGGTCAGATGATTTTCCCCTTTTAGCATTCCTTGAAAGTTCCAACTTAATAACCAAATCAATTATTGAAATGCTTTCTCTTGACAATGTGTATGCACATAGTGTCTTTCGATTTAGTTCAAACTTTCCCTCAATATTGTAAATGGAGTATTATGGTAGTAGTAATAGCAGTGGTAGCATTAGTAGTAGTGGTAGTTGTAGTGGTACGTGGTAGCATGCAAATATTCCCTTTTTAATCATCTCCCTTATCATTTTCTTAAAGTTCCAAATTAATATACCCTGTCATTCATGAGTTACGCCATTTTGACAATCCGTGTACACATTACGTATTTTGATATAGTTCAACACTCCCCTCAACAATCTCCGAAAGGCTCGCCTGAATTCTATTCGTCTTATTGGATATTAAAGTTCAAACATGCATACCTTTCTCAATATCATATACTATATGTAAACAATGAACGAATTGCCTAAGTTACAGGCCTTAACCCGAGGACTGTGGGAAGGTTTATATCCCCAAAGACATAATTACTGGACCTTTCAGCAATGCTGAACGAAATGGCTCTCTTGAAATTTTGATCAGATGTATTTTGGGGAATGATAGGCTTGTGGGAGAGGGCCTGGTTACCCTCCATTCACTTTTGACTCCTAAAAAGGGCACTAGATCTTCCGACTTCCAATCAAATGAGTCCCATCCGATCCGAAGTTTATACGACCATCGGTTCTATAAAAACCTAATGCGCCCTGGGTATAACTTATAACTCTTCCCCTTGGGCTCTGGAGGGTCGTGTCCAACCTGAAGGCATTGTTATATGCTCTTCGAATAATTGTAATCAAAATGGCGATCTCACAATTTCGATCAGATGCTGTTGAGGAAAAGAGGGTGTCACGAGGAAGCACTAGTTAAAAGGGAACCTTACATTTACAACCTTACAACCTTACATTTTGCAATCAAATGAGCCTCCTCCAAAATTCACACTACCACGCCTTACGTAAAAACCTTATATGCCGCCGAGGCATAACTTACAACTCTTTCCCCCGGACTGTGGGAGGCTGTGTCAACCCTGAAGGCCTTGTTATGAGAACTTTGGACGATTTTGAACAAATGGCTTTCTCAAAATTTCTGTCGGATGCATTTGGGGAAAATAGACCGTAAGGGGAGGGGGGGGGGTAGCTGCGCTCGAAGTACAAAATGGCTATCTCAGAATAGTGATTAGATTTGTTTGGATAAATTATGGGCGTGGGGTGGGGGCTGGTTGCCTTCCAATCACTTTTGACCGTTATAAGGGCAATAGCCCTTTCAATATCCAATTGATTAAGTCTCTTTTGAAGTTCCTACGAATACTCCTTCTATACGAAGTTCCTTGGTCTAAAAAAAATTGTGCCCACATCGCTCTTTACTTAGGCAGCGCTATTGCGCTGCCTATGATTGGGTTCGTCGCCGCTGTTCTAGATATTCACAGATTCTAAGCTTTCTTTCAGTTTAGTAAACGTTCTAATTTCTGATTGTAGGATCATATAACAGTGTGCGCCATTTTTGAAACTGGAAGTAATGATGAAAAAGTGGATAAGCTTTATTTGGAACCCGCAATGGTGGAAGAATTGGAACTTGTATTGAATGAAATTGAAAAAGCTGGAGTTATTAATTTCTTAGAAAAATGGTAGGTACCGTAGGCTACGTCTGCTTTATTTTATACTCAACTGGGAGAAATTTGTTAAAATCTTAAATTGACCGTCTTCATTGAAATTTGATCATTGGTACCCTGTTCGATGCTCCCTTGAAGCTCAAATCGGGGTAGCAGCTGGAAGCTAGAATCGGGGTAGCAGCTTGATAATGTTGGGACTCAAAGCCATCTAGAGCTAGGGTAGAAGGTTGTTGATTCTGGTACCCTAGGAAACGTAAAACATTAAATAGATTACATGATAGTACCTAATTGTATGTAAGGTACTGGAATAAAGTATATAAGAAGGGTAGTGTCTGTGGGAAGTTTTTCCGCAACAGTTTTTCGTCGGTTAGACCTACCGAATTATACTCTCGGCAAAAACAAATGTTTAATACTTATGGATTTGCATGTTTGGTTCTTGCGGGTGTTGAGATAGGACATAAATGAATATGTTTTCCGATATTCTTTTTTTTTATATTGGTGTCTGGTTTCCTTGGTTATCGGTTGTAGGATCCCACTGTATTCACTTGGTACTGTCATGCCATCTGCAATATGTTTCTGACTTTCCTGGACATCAAAATCCCCCCGGTTCCAGGTATTATGTACCGGTAATACTATACCACCTACACCAATGTATTTATTTTCCTTAACATGGAAATTCTCTTTTTTTAGTTTTTGAGCAGAAAATTTGAAAAAACATAACTTAAAAATACTCTTAAGTTAAACCACACTACAGCTAAACAAGCGAATGAGCATCTCCGATTTTCAATACCGTTGACTTCCCTGAGTGCCAAAATTAGTAAGCCACTATCCAGACTTCAGATTTGGCCCGAGCCGCTAACGACGAACCGTATTTAGCTTTACCGTGAATAGACAAAACCTGTGCATTATAGATGACGTTGTATGTTACCTATTTCTGTCGTTGCATCTTATTAATTTTGGAGAAACTTAGTTAAGGGAGATACTTTGTTTAGAATAAGCTGGTCCAACATAATTGGAAAAAAAATTAAAGAACACAGTGTTTGGGTGGCACCCCCGATAACCTTTCTTGAAGTAAGAAGGAAAGTTATAAAAAAACAAACAAGAAGATCAAACAAAACCAGAAATATTAAAAAAACATGAGGTTTTTTTTACTTTAAAATAAACATTTTGCACTGTTTTTAAGTTGAAATGAATTTTTTCTCTTATTAATTAATGGCCCTTTTTTGTTTTACGTGGTCTTGCAGTGCAAAATACTATATCGAAAAAACTAGCCTTTGGAAGTAACCCTAACGGAAGCAAAATAATTCGTTTCGTTATGTCTTATATTTTATATCCTTTTCTTTTTGGTCATTTTCACCGTCACTAACGAGCTAGACCCTCTGAAGAAAGCCTCGAAATTTTCAGGATCCTGTCGAGTTTTCTGAATTGTTGGGTTTTCAAAAATTCTCGCTTTCATCACTTGTTTTCTTTGAGATTTTCTTTACGTAAAATTTTAAAGTCGCTTCATTTGGAGCAGTCCAAAATTGTTATTTTTGGTAAAAAGGCATCAAAATATGTTTTTTTAAGTGAAGAAAGAAAATTAAGACGTAATGGAAAGGCTTTACCGAAGAAGAACTGATCAGTTTAATCGTTGACTTTTGGGCGGCAGCCCTGGATGAACATAAAACTAATAAACATTTTCCTTTGTAAAAGCTACCAAACATTGAGGCTGCGAAGAACGTTCTTAACGTTCAAGCGAAGAACATTCAGATGGAAAGAATGGTAAACCTACTTAAAAGAGAGGGTACCATCTTATAGAAGGTTGAATGAGCGAAAAAGTTGGTTTCTAGTTGTAATATTGTGAGGATGCAGTGAAGTAATTTAGGTTTTTCTTTTTAGTTTTCGTCAATCTTCTAGAGATGTTTATTACTGACAATTATTGAATTCCAACTGCTAATTATTGACTTAAATTCATCTTAATAGGTAAAAATCTATTTCAAACCGATACCTTGAGTTTATCACTTCAGCTGTTCAGTAACTCATGACTGCTACTGCTACTACTAACCACTCATTGCAGCAAAAAGCTGCCTGAGACCAACACAGCTACGCACACTTCTTCTCCATCCCATTCTATTTAAATTTGCAATCTTTGGCAATCTGTCATCCTTCCTACGCAGATAGTGTCTTAGCCACCTCAACCATCCCCTAATTATACCTCTTAGAAAGCGGGATTGAGCCACATTTTTCGTAGAGCTTACTGTTCGAGTATCTGAACTACTGCCAATACTTGAAACAAAATAATATGAAATTTAGATTATTTTTTACTCTAAGTCATTTAGTAAATTCCCAAAAAATTAATTAGTATAAATAAAATTGAATATGACATTTTTTTCTGGTCAACATACTTTACAAAAAAAAATTAATACCCAACATAGATAAAATAAAGCTAGTCCTATTTGTTTCTCGTGTATCTGAGCCGTCCTAGTCCGGTGGTTAGTGCTCCAGAATTGAAAGCCTGAGGTCAGGGGTTCGAGTCCTCATGTCGCTGGTTATTTGGTCTGGGTCAATGGTGTGACTCTGTAAGCTCTGCTGGGGTTGGCCCAGCTCTGAATGGATACCTTGAGAAACTAGAGGAAAAATAAGGGCAGTGTCGGATGATTTGCCCCCATTCACGCATTGCACTCCCGGTTGAAGGGATCGAAACTCGAGTTTGCTACCTGCGCAACGCAGACCCATTGGTCAGCATGCGGAAAAAGTTTAAATTAAAGTTTTTTATTTGTTTCTCAGCAAGCTATAGTCACTGTAATTGATTTCTCTGATCACATCGATTGCACTATAGATAAAGTGAACCATCGTCCTATTCTGATTGAACATCCAGTTTCCCAGTTTCCCTGAGGTATATCTAAATCATAAAATCTTAGCAACCATAGAAAAATGGGCGGCTGCTCAGGACAGGCTGTAAGCATTCATATTCGTGTGGCGTAAACCACGTTGCTTTAAATATGTATATTAAAAAATATTTGTTTTACTTTCGCAAATATTTATTCGTAGATTCAATGTTACTTCATTTTTTTTTTTTGCGTTTCCGTTGTACTAAGTCTAAATATAATTCTTTACAATGGGTGGGGGCGTTTAATTATTTTTGAACCTCAATCAGAATAGAAGATCAAGCTTTTACCTTTTTGTATGAAGTATAAGAGAAACAAAGGGTATTATAATAATGTTTCCTAGGGAGGGGAGCTAGCCTTCATTTTTGTAGGAGAGAGTGCAGAGGCTTAGAAACTATTTTATTCGAGAACTGTGTTATTTTACACACGTATTACACGACTTTTTCAGTTTCATATATTTTTGTCATCCAGAAAAAGAACATATTCTTAGTCTTCCTTTTCCTTGGGCAGCCAAGGTGGATACCAGCTTTTAAATAGCGGCAAGAATTACACTAAAACCAATTCAGAAAAGCCGACTCAGCATTTTACGTTATTTTGTATTTTGCTAGTATGCAGGAAAGACCGAGCTGAAATTTCACTATAATGCGATTCAAATACATTATCGGAGGGGGGAGGGGGTCTGAAAGTTGAATAAACTATAAGCTGCGATTTTAGCTGATATTTAAAATATGGAAAATTTTTTATGTTGGACAGAAAGTGAAAACTGTTCAAAATGAAAGTTTGCCCTAGCCAGGAAGGGGGACCATTAATGGGATTGACGTGCTTAAAGTTTGAATCTTAGTTTTTATATGTCTTTTATCTTAGTTTTTGATAAGCATTTGGTAAAATATTTACATAAAAAATTGTCACCTTAACAAGTAGAATCCGGAAAGGCAGACACAAAAGCCAAAAATATTTTGTGGGAAGAAAAACTCGGAATAAAGGGACTATTTGCTTTAAATTACTTGCAGATATCTTTTAGTGAAAATACGAATCAGGGAATGTTACGGTAATTTGGCCAAAAAAGAACAGAATTGACATTGAAAAATCGTAATGATACGCTGAATTTTCATAAAGAGGGCATATATATATATATATATATATATATATATATATATATATATATATATATATATATATATATATATATATATATATATATATATATATATATATATATATATATATATATATATATATATATATATATATATATATATATATATATATATATATATATATATAGATATATAAATAGAGATGAGAAGTAGAAAAGCTGTAAACATTCGAGGAGTGTATAAAATATTTTATCCTCCTCCCATTACTATAAATAGCGATGAGCTTGGTGATACCAATACTTCTGCTGTAAAATTGTCATAATGTAAAGGTGTTTGAAACTGATATATTGGCGAACCCTCCTTCTCCGCCCCACCTTGTTGAGCTTCCCTTGGACCACCTCACAAAAGATCCGCAGAAATGTATATGAAACGCAAGACTATAAAGAATTCGAATTGTCCAATTAGAGGGATAAGCTTGGATATAGAAATGCCAGATAAGATCTCTAGACGTGGTAGCAACGAAATGCACCAACCCTTTCCACAAACTAATACTGGGCATAACGCACAGGTTAAAAATAAATTTCATCTGGGTTCGAGTAAATACAATTAATTACTTGATTACCAATTAATTAATTGCTTGAAATTTGTAAACCTTAAAGCTCGACGGGACAATCCTAAATTGAAACAAATCGATGTAAAACAATTTATATGACTAAAATACGTACAGATGAACAACTTTTTGGTGCTAGGCATAAGTGGAGTGAGGCACAAAACAAACAGAAAAACGAATCATTTCGAGACGATTTTTACTAACCATACTTGTGACAAGGTTCAATGCCAAGCCCTTTTTAAAATAGTTTTTACATCTTCATCCCATTCAAATCGGGGGTGTCCAGCCTTTTTTATTTTCACCTTTTGGATCATGTTGGTCATATTAAGGGATAAGCTGTTAATATTTTCAAAATTTTTAATATGTTAATTTTTTCCTAATTTGTTATTTTTTTAGATTCTTAAAATGTTTCCTTACATATCCTAATATGTTTTTTTTTTTCAGGTTTCGAGAACCAGAATATTCTGGATGTGAATTTACTCAGAAGGATATGTTTGAGCCTTGTAAGTTCGCACAATCTCTTTTCTGTTTTGGTCCACTTGGTACCAAGAATACGTTTTCGTTGAAACCTAGGGGGGAGTTCAAGTCATATCTATAATATGACCAGAGACCAAATATCACTAGAATCCAAGTTTACCTAAATTACACCGAAAATACCTAGGTGATTTAGATTTCTAGTTACAGAGTTTGAATGATGGGTTGTTTTGACAACTAATGAGAATTCAGGAAACGACGATGCGCTGTTCAATATAAGCTCTGTCTGTCATTGCGCATATAGCCAGTGCCATAAGTACCATGGTGCCTATTTGGGCGGATTTTAAAGATGCCGCACCCTTTATGAGTCTGGTGAATAACCACCCCCTTCCGTGCCTTAAAATGGACTATTTTGGAAAATGGTGAGGATAACATCGGCATTTCAACTGTATAGATTTATTTTTGTGAGCACGATACTTACAACAGAGCCGAACAGTTATTTACACAAATAATAAAACATAATAAATGATTGGATTAAGTCTGCGATGCTTCAGAATGAAAATAAATTAATGTTGTGAACTCTAAGTTTGTGACCAACTGTGTGTAAGTTATGTAAGGTGATTTTCTTTCAAATGAGCCCTCTCTCAACATTTTACGACCACTGGATCAGTGTGTTCACCGTTAGAAAAAAGCAAAAAAGGAGACGGTCTAGCGCTTCCCATGAACAAAATTTATTTTCCTTGTCGTTCATCCTGGGGGACTGTAATTCTTATATACCGCAATTTAACCATGTTGATTCCAATGGTGCAACTTTTGTTTTGAACTGACACAACGAGACGTTTCAGATATTTTTTTGAAATTCCCATAAAGTTGATTTCGTAATAAGATTTCACTGTTAAGATTAGTTGAAATAAAAATTACTATTCCTGAATTAGCTTCAGTTTGCAAATCTTTCATTAAAAATTGTTTTTCAGAACGCCTTTTTAAACTCCCGGTTACATTGGCCGTGGGTCACTCTTTTAGGCTGCAGTTGAAGTTTTATAGAACATTATCCTTCAGGTCCTCAAGGTTTGACGTTCCTTCTACTTCGAACGTTGGAGCTGTATTGGGATTAGCTGGGGGGTTTAATTTTTTCAGTAGAGCTTTTCTTTGCAATAAAGCTTGGTCAGGAGAGCTGTAAGATTCAACAATTTCTACTCTTGAATCCAGTCCTACTACAACGTTTCTAATAGCTGTTTTGATGTCTTCACAAATCGGAGTTCAATCTTCCATGGTCGTTATAAACTTCAAGAGTGGCCTTCCCCTCATCTGGTTCTCTTCTTTGCCTCTATCCTTGTCGCCCCCTGGAAAGTGCCACTTGTGTGATCCGTACCCCCCACAGCTTATACTTCCGCCACTGCCTGCATCGTTTATAGAGCACTAGGATAAGAAGACATGTGGATGGTTTTCCGCTAGATTTCACAAGACAAAAAGGAAAATTTAGCAATAACAATTTACGAGTTTATAGGCAGAATATGATCAAACTAGATATGAATCATAATCTATATGCGCCATAAATCTTGTATACCTCCATGGCTAATTGCTCTAGAAATGATATATTACTGTTTTTATATGATAAAGACATTTAATAATTATTTTGAATTAATTTATCGATGGTCCCAATAATATAGCTAACACATGGTGCAGTCTATACCCTGAGGGCATTAAAGGAATTTAGCTTCTGGCAACTCAAGAATTGAAAAATTTTTCAAAGCCCTTTATCGATTTTTCCAAACAAAGGTTCAGTAAGAGCATTAGATCTGAGGATGAAACTAAGCAAAAAATGTAGTGCAATGCTATTTTTTTCTGGTAGGCCTAGTGTCAAGAATTAAGGTGGGGGGGGGGGGCTCAGAAAATCTTGGCTCGAATTTGAAGATGACTTAATTTCTTATTTTTTTGTTGAAATCGAGAGAAATTTTTGTTTTCTATAGATTTTTTATTTTGACGTTAAAATTTGATGGAATTTGGGTTTTTCCCCTAATTCGAGAGTAGATTTAACTTGAACCTACCGTTTTAGTCTTAGTCTATGTGCCTAAATCGCGTTTAAAATAATGGATATCGTTCGTAAATTTTATTTTAATGAGCTAAAAACGACATAAGATTCTATACAGTAAAAAGTTACGTATTAGGTGTCTTTAATTTGTGCTGATTTGTTTATGATGTTTGGTGTTGGACTCCTCCAGGAGTTTGACGGCGCGGACGACAGAAGGCCACACTTGGACGATGCCTACAAAAAGACGGAGCGCTCTCTAGAACAACCTTAATATTTTATAATCTTTGGCCAAAGAAGCTGGAGAGGTCATCCTGGAGAGGCATAGTTGCCACTTTATGTGCCGACCGGCGTGGTAAGTCCCAAGTAAGTAAGTGAATTTATGCCTTTGATATGTATATTTGTATTCCCAGTAATTTAATTTTGTTATCTTGTTCCTTTAGTGACTCGGAAAGGAAGCTCACATTCAGTGACCTCAATGGTCAGCACAGGTGAAATAATGAAGGATAGGAGGAACAGTGGAATTCCAAAAAAGGTTTTTGAAGAGGAGTCAAGCTTTAGCGACTTGAGTATTCTTAGTGATGCCTCTTCAAAGGTAACCGTTTTTTTTTACTGTTATTTTGATATATCGTTTATTTTATATACGTGTCCATTTGATAATCCGTGAAAGATAGAATGAAATACCATTTGACAGAGAAAGAGAATAATAAAGCAACCGGCTGAGAGAAAAAAAACAGGAGAGAGGAGAACAGCGTGAGATGGAAAGAGAAAGAGTGATTGAGAGAAAGAGCGGCTTAGGGAGAGATTAGTAGAGATATTATTACAAGGAGGGAAAAGAAGAGGGAAATGAAGTGAGAGGGAATAAACGGAAAAGATTTTATAATTAGAGTAATCCCTGTACTAACAAATAGTCTTGTTGTAATCATAGCAAGCTTACTAGGTTGTGACAAAATTTAATGCGAAAGTCGTTATAATCGTAACGTCTCTGAAGTATTTGAACTAGTTAAAAGACTCGTTTTACTACTACCAACGTTTGTCAGCACTAAACTACGTGAGGCCAACACGGAAACGGATTCTCTTTCTTCTTTCGAACATATTCGAAACTTCAGTTTATAGTTTCTTCCGCTAATCTGGTTATTATAAACTTCACAACACATTTGAGGATGATATCTTTCATATGACTGCGGCTGGATTACCAGAAGGTACAATTTTGGTTGCCTGCTATATGTAAAACCTAACCTAACCACCTTATCTTTCTTTGATTATTAACCTAAGCAGTGGGGTTCAACTACATCTTTCGTACAGCTAATTGTTTGATAATCATTCGCTAACCGAGCATCTCAAAATATTTTTTGACAACCTCTTTAAAACGCCCTACCTCCACCTGCCTCAACTTCTTGAAATGCCCATGTTTCAGAACCAAACTTAATTACTTGTTATGGCTTTTACTTCCGATCTCAGTTCGAAGACTGATTCTTCTGAACATTTTTCAAAAGTAATAAAATACTGTGCAACTTGGATATTCTATTTGTGCACCTAGCCTACATCCTCTGTCTGAACTAATAGAGCTATTGCAGTTCTTCAGGAATTGCTAATATACTTTTCACTTGATTCTCTTTTATAGGATGGTACAATAGGATCTTTGGCTGAAAGAAAAGCTCTGCAGATCATTATTGAGGAGAAGAAGAAATTATCGTAAGTTTTTTGCATTCTATTACAGAGGAGGGACTATTCACTGGGAAGGGACAGGGCTAGTATAAGGTTTAAAACCACTGAGATCGTGAGATCCTTATTTTCCTATATTAAGCTTGGTTTTGTACTTTCGGAATGAACATAAACTAGTTCAAATCTCTCCATTTTTTCTCGGTAACGATGGTGTATAAGGTAGGCTAATCAATTATAGTCCAAATGTTCTCGGTGATCTGACAAGGCAAAGGCGTGGCATGGTACGGCATGACACTTAGTATGGCAAAAGTTTTGGTCAAAGTTTGCATTATTTTTTTTTATTATAGTTGCTTGATTGAAATTTTAAGGGAACCAAGTGTTACATGGCCTGTGTAAATTCAAGTGTTTATGCTTGTTTTCCCAAAATAGGATATATCTCTTAACTTGTTCAATATAGTTCAATTCACCCGTCAGATACGTTTAACTAAAAAAAGACGATTTCTTGCTTGAAAGTAAAGGGGAAATTAAAATTTAAAACGAACAGAAAGTACTTTAGATGAAACCAAACATATATTTCTGCTGAGCGGAAATTACGTTGAATTAAGGCACTAAAATCCAGGATAAACTTGAACCGCAATGAACGATGAAGCAGAACTTAAAGCACCAAGTACATTAAGACAAAAACATTTTCCCCCTCTACCCGTCTTAGGTCTACTCATACCTAAATACCGCAAGTTTTTTTTTTTAGTTTTTCGAAAATTAAGTCCTAGGTCTATTCATACCTAAAACCCATGTTTCTTTTTTTTTGGTTTTTCCAAAATTATGAAGTTTTTCGGGTAGTGCCATATTTTTGGCAGTGTTAGTGCATTGAGCCATGCAAGTGATAAACAGAATTAATTATTAAAGAGCCACTGTAATAGGATCAAAGGACCTTGATCCTTTAATACGAACGAAAATTACCACGAATAAGTGTGCTGTTGCTGCTCCCTCTAACCCCTGAAAAAATAGAGTGTCGTTTGCTTTGCTGAGAACTAATTGGACTACTAAGCTTTTTATTCTAGTATGTTTTTCAGAAAAAGGAGATCTTCCTTCACCAGGAGGCTAGGAGTTATCCTAAAATGCAATAGTCTCCTCCCTGATGACTCCATCTCGCCTCTTTTCACGTTGTCTATCAGACTAGTCATGGAGTATACATGCTAAATGTATACTCTGGGGTTCTAAAAATCCATATTACTCCTCTTCAACGCGTTCAAAACCGAGCAGCTGGCGCAGCAACCGAGCAGCTGGCGCAGCAACTCCTGGATACACTGTGCCGATCCAATAGCGTTTCAACGTGGTAACTATGCCGGTCTTTTACAAATACTGAATGTAATGGTATTTACTAATACCTTTTGTGACTCTGTCGGTCTTCTTGTAGTTCACTTCCATCAAAGAAGGTATCGAAGCTCGTTCATGAAGAAGCAAAGCCTTTAAGGGTAACTTGTCAAACATAAAAACAACAACAAGTATAACAGTAAGGAATTGTTTCGTGTTGTTTTATATTCAGTCCTGGTTGAACTTCGCTAAAGTAATGATTTTGGGACTGTTTTAATTTGTAATTTTTGTTTTAAAGATCGAAGTATATTATAAGTCTTATTTTTTTTTGTATATGTGGTTTGCTGAGGATGTAGAGCCTAAATATTCTTTGAAAGTTTAAACGAATTACGGTGTCGTAGATAAATTCTTTATTTTTTTACATCCCTATTGATATCCAAAGGACAAACACTTGTTTTTCTCAGTTTTTCAATTCTTCTTTCTATCTCAGCCGGGGAAATAGTGGGAAAAGAGGATAAGGCTCCTGTTGGTAATTAAAATAAAAATCTTTGAAATTCCCTATTGTTTTACTTATTGTTCTTTTATGATAGAAAGCAGGTCTTCGTCATTATTTAATTCGTCAAACCACAGCTCAACAGGACTACCTTGGGCAGGGTAGACTCCTTCAGCAATATTTAAAAATGAGCTTCGCCCGGTGATCCTTCTCCTCCTAGAATAACCTCCTATTAGAGGTAATTACTGAGTTTTTCTCTAAACATTCAAGCAAAGATACAACAAATGCATCAAAATTGAAAGCAAAATGAGGAAATTACCAGGACTAGCAGCATATCATACTTAGTGATGGCTGCGAAGATTGTCATAAAAAAGAAAAAGATTTACATTTTTCGTTTTCTTATTTCGAACGTGAATGTTCAAACTTAAATGTTCTGTGTAACTTAAGCAGTTACACAGAAAGAGATATAATCTTCAACAAATTCACAAAGTTGTTACGATTTAACAGTCATTACCTTTCATTTAACCTTTACACAATAGCATTCAATTAGTATATTAGAAGAAAATTAGGTTATGTTCAAGCAACCTTTAGTCAAGAGTCTTAGAAATTGTTTTTTTTTTTGTGTGTGATGACGGAATTTAACAGTAGAATCATTATAAAAATTGGGGACAGTTTTGTAATTCAAATCGTGATTCCAATCTTTGCAGAACACTCGATTTTCACATTCTCGATTCTTGTGACTTTAAAAACCCTTAAATGTCTACTTTACTAATCAAACACTATTTTTAAATTTGAACTTATCGTTTTTGATTCAGGTTCTATTCTGCAAAATTAGTGTCAGATATGCAATCAACAAAATAAAAGACTCGCGATGCGAATTGCGGTGGATACTCAAAGCCCTAAAAATGCAAATGTAAAGAATGTAAGACTTTTTTTTACTTCTAACTTCTTTTACATTTTTACTTCTAAAAATGTAAGACTGTTTACGGTGTTGATGCTTAGGATAGTCATTGCGCAATTTAACCAATAATACTGTTGGGCGATATTGAATACCGATATCGGTATATCGCATCAAATATCGATATCGAATATCGGAACGTAAAATTTATATTAAAAACGATCTTATTTCGTTTTTTTTTGTATCTACCGTTGAATATCCAGCAGAAAAGATCCAACGGAGTAAATTTTTTCTTAAGTGGTCGAGAAGAAGAATAATGTATTCAATCCATTGACTCATCTATGCTAATACACAGCATGCACTCGTAACGATTGCCACATACTTCAATTCGCGTTTCAAGAAACTTTATGTTACCCCTGAAAATCTTCTCCGAATTGAGAGTAAAATAGCAAGAGACATTGATTTGGCCTTTTTAGAATCTGTACCAATAGATGCAAGTGCCATGACAGACTGCGATTCAGTCGCTTCAGAATCCAGCCAGTTTGTTGGGATTGCATGACGAAGTTTCAGTAATCAATGCAAGTCAAGCTCCGTCAGCAGTTGTATCAGTCACGGCTTTCCAGATTTTCAGTAGGGAGTCTTTAATTCCAAGAAAAATTTATCCACTTAAGTCATGGATGTATTGTAATATGGGTCTCAGAGGTACCTATATAAATTTGCCAAAAAATTAATGTCCGTGTCCGCCACTAATGCCCGTTCTGAGAGTGGATTCCAAGCCCGATAGATTAATCATATAGTTCGTGGCAACAAACTGAAAGTAAGTAGCAGCTCGGCCAAACATCAACCGAAACTCTAAACCACGGAATTTTGACAACAATAGGAACATCAAGTGAATTCGCTTTTACGCCGACTTCAGATATGTAATATTCATTAAGTCTCATGTACCCATTACAAAGCATGGAAGTCTGAGAGAATTTGTATAACTTTTGAGAAAGGGCGAAAACGCCCCTAAAAAGTCAAAGAATCTTAATGAAAATCACACATCAGATTTAGCATATTGGAGAATCTTTCTGCAAAGGTTTCTAGCTTCCATCTGAAAACATGTGAAATTTGTTATTTTTGCCAGAAGAAAGGTGATGTATGCGTTTTTTATGGCACTTGGTATTAACCAAGTGACATATAGCACTCGCAAATTCTGTCGGTCCTGGTTTTGCTACTTTAGGCACTTCCAGGTAAGCTAGGACAACGAAATTTGGCAGGCGTATCAGAGACCGAACCATATTAAATTAAAAATAGTCGTTTTCTCGATTTGACCATCTGGGGGGGGGAGTGGGGGGCCGGTTAATTCGGAAAAAATGGAAAAAAATGAAGTATTTTTAACTTACGAACGGCTGATCAGATCTTAATGAAATTTGATGTTTGGAAGGATATCGTGTCTCATAGCTCTTCCCGATGGATATGGTGACATTGGGGGGGGGGAGTCGGGAGGGGGGAACCTAAAATCTTGGAAAACACTTAGAGTGGAAGGATCGGGATGAAACTTGGTGAGAAAAATAGGCACAAGTCCTAGATACATGATTGAAATAACCGGAACGGATCCGCTCTCTTTGGGTAGATGGGGGGGGAGGTTCAATTCTGAAAAATTAGAAAAAATGAGGTATTTCTAACGGGTGATTGGATCTCAATGAAATTTGGTATTTAGAAGGATATTTTGTCTCAAAGTTATCATTTTAAATTCCGACCGGATCTGGTGACATTGGGGGGAGTTTGGAGGGGGACCTAAAATCATGGAAAGCGCTTAGAGTGGAGGGCTCGGGATGAAACTTGGTGGCAAAAATAAGCAGAAGTCTTCGATACGTGATTGACACAATTAGAACGGATCCGCTCTATGTGGGGGAATTGGAAGGGGAGGGCTAATTCTGAAAAATTAGAAAAATGACGTATTTCTAACTTACGATCCTTAATAGAAATTGATATATAGAAGAATCTTATGTCTCAGATGCTCCATTTTCGACTCGAATTGGATCCGGGGATATAAGGGGTTGGAGGAGGGAAACAGAAATCTTGGAAAACGCTTAGAGTGGAGAGATCGAGATGAAACTTGATGGGATAAATAAGCACAAGTTCTAGATACGTGATTGACATAATTGGAACGGATCCGTTCTCTTTGGAGGAGCTGGGGGGGGGGTGTTAATTTGGAAAAATTAGAAAAATTGAGGTATTTTTAACTTAAGAACGGATGACCGGATCTTAATGAAATTTGATATTTAGAAGGAGTTCATGTCTCAGAACTCTTATTTCAAATCCCGACCAGATCTGTTGACACTGGGGGGAGTTGGTGGGGAGGGAGAAATCGGAAATCTTGGAAAACGCTTAGAGTGGAGGAATCGGGATGAAGCTTGGTGGATAGAACAAGCAAATGTCGTAGATACGTGATTGACGTTACCGTACTAGATTCGCTTTCTTTGGGGGAGCTGGGGGGAGGGGTTCAGTGCTTTGGCGAGTATGGTGCTTCTGGACGTACTAGGACGATGAAAATCGATAGGCGTGTCAGGGAGCTGCAAAAATTGACTTGATAAAGTCGTTTTCCCAGATTCGACCATCTGGGGGGCTAAAGGGAGAGGAAAAATTAGAAAAAATCAGGTGTTTATAACTTACGAGTGGGTGATCGGATCCCAATGAATTTTGATATTTAGAAGGACATCGTGACTAAGAGCTCTTATTTTAAATCCCGACCGGCATTAAGCCTCTGATTTTCCTTTTGAATCAATATATTGATTCTTAGAATTTTGTTAGAGCTCATACATATGAGCTCTCGGCCTTTAGCTCTTCTGGCCTCGTCACAAGTGCCATATGAGCTCTTAGTTCTTGTTTTTCAAGGTGATCGTATCGAACAAATGGTCATATAAGATCGGGAGAGGGCTTGCTCAAAGGGAAGTTACAGTTCTAGTTCCCCATTTTGTGACTAAAACGATTGGGGGGCAGCTATATACCCCTCCCGCGCTCCTTTTTTCCCAAAGCCATCGATCAAAATTTTGAGACAGCTATATTAATCATCATAGTCGAAAAGTCAAGTAATCATGCCTTTAGGAGTGACACAACCCTGCAAGTCCCAGGGGAAAAGGTAGTAAGCTATGCAATAAGTGTCTACATTTATTATTTGTTTGTGGGAATTAATCAGACATTTTTTGAAAGGGGGAATTTTGTATGGGGGAACTTGCTGCAGTGGGGATTTTTCAAGAGGAGATTTATCCATGGAGAGGGAAGTTCTGGGATGAACTTTCAAAGGGAAACCATACAATACACTGGGAAATTCACCAGAATTATTATACTAAATTCTTTTTATTTGACTTACTTTCTCTTTGCCAATTTAATTTTACACGAGGAGATATAAAAGGGAAATTTCCCAGGAAAAATTTTCAAAGGAGTTAAAATTGTCTGAGGGATTTTTCCATGGGCGGGGGTATTTTTTACGGAAGAGATTCTCTATGGGGGAATTTTACGCGGGAGAAACTTTCCATTGAGACATTGAGGGGGGGGAGAATTCCTAGAAAAATATTTTCTACGGATGGAGGATTTCCAGTATGATTTGAAAAAAAGATTTTTTTCAGCTAAAAATAAGGAGCAACATCCGAAGTTAAAACGAACCGAAATCATCTCGTGTATGAGGAGTGATTTCCTCTCCTCAATGTCTCGTTTTTAACGTTTTTAACTTTTTTTCCCAATTATTTAAGAACAACTCCTGAAAAAAGATCCGTTTAATTGGAGTAAGGAGATTTTAAAAATAAAAAAACAAATTTTTGTGTGAAGAGCTAGGTATTGAGGAGATGTTATCCCCCTTATGCACGGAACAATTTCTGTGATTTTGAGTTTCAATGTTGTTCCGTACTTCCAGTGGGAAGAGAAAAATGATTTAATCGCTGAAAGGCAGAAGCAACTCTTTGGGGTAACTATTAACATGCGGCTGATTTTGGATAGCCGAAAATAGCCAGTATCTTATTTTTCTTTATCCTGAGTCCGAGTAATTCCAAATCGAGTTTTTTTGTAATATTCATTCATATAGTGGAAGCTTTTTGTGTTTTTTTTCAAAATTTGGAAACCATTGCGCGGAATACTCTTTAATTATAATTTTTGTTTTTGAATTTTGGCAAAACCTAAAGTTAACCTGAGCTGATCAGATCGTAGCAAACAAATGCAAGAGTACGACTGTTCCTCTCTAATAAGTGCCTGCGAAAAGCAACAAATAAATAAATAGAATCGATAGAAGCTAAGAACAGATGGACAGTATCTTAAGTTCTAAAAGGGGACGCTATCTCACCCACTACCCCTTCTTGTGGAGCATGGTTGAGTTAGTCAAGGAGTATTTGAGGTCTTTAACAAGGATTTTAAAACTAGAAAAAGCTTAAATATACTATTTTATTTAATTTACGATCCACTAATTATTAAGAATCTAATTTTTTTTTCAATTTTGTACACAATAAAAAAAAACTGATCAGAAATATCGACGTCGATATAACGATTACCGAATATTGAAAGTAAAAATATCGATATATCGTTTATTTGAATTATCGCCCAACACTCAATATCATTTAATCATGTTGGGTGATTCCCTAAATAATCCAGATCATGAGATGAAAAAGATAAAAATGTCTGTAGGTATGGAGTTTGGAAGATTGGGGCTGGACGGGGCACAAAATTGAAGTTCCTATTTAAGCCCTTCAAATATACAGAGATAAAATCATTGCATGGTTGTGATTTTGATACGGTGTAACATCTCCGCTCTTCTACTTAAATGTATCTATGAAGTCTGTTCTAAATGGGTTATTTGTGTAATTATTTGAAGACCTTGATTCTTTGTCCCCATTGATCCTGTTATCCCCAAAGGCGCATCGTTCCGATCTTTTAACCGTTTTCATTTGAATGGCTATACGGAAGTCTTAACCCTATGCAATGTGGGCTGTTGGAAAAAGGGCAGTGGAAAGTAGATGGTGACCTTTAAGTTGGTTTTTGGCCGTTTGAACAAACTTTCGAACAAAAAATCGAACAAACCTTTCCCCAATTTTCAACGATCATCTTTTTTACCCCACCTTAGAAATAACATTTATGACCTTTAGCCTACCTTTAAGCCCCATTTTTCGTTCGGTTTCTTGTTTCCCTATTTTATCCTTGGATTTTCAATTATTCATCTTTTGTTATATGAACTATTAAGATTTTTTTTTCAGGTATAGCGTTGGTCCATCCGTGTTTACTACATTCTTTGCCTTGGACTATGGACGTGGGATTGTTCTTGGTTCGAGTGAATATAGAAGTGAGCCTTTGAACTCATGCCTACTTGATAGAATAAAAGACGTTTGCTTTCTCATAAAAGAGGAATTTGACTCAGCGAATGAGCAGGTAATGAGCGGATGAGCTGCCTCCTGCATTGTTCCATCCACGGATGATTCAAGCTATTGAGATTTGGTTGCGGACTTTAATTTTATGCTTTGAGAAGTTAATTTAGCCATGTCTATTTTTGAAATATTTTTTATGTTTCAGCTTCTGTTATAAAATATTATAAAAAATAACTTTTTTGCCGTTCAACACTTAAGCATTTTTTCTCAATTTGGTCATTTCCATTCTTTGTTGCTTAAGCTCTTGATATTTTTCACTAGATATTTGATGCAATAATATCAAATCAGCAATTATTAAATGTTTTAAATTTTGTCCGTTGTTTATTCATGATTAGAGTAATTTGTTCTGCATCCAAAGTTGCTGTGAAACAGAAGTTTGTTAAAAGTTTATAAATCCAAATCTTACTTTTCTTCTTTTTGAAAAAAAAAATGAAAGGAAGACCGTAAAGAAGTTGAGATTTTGGTAAAACAAATTTAAATGTTTTATTTATTTATTTATTTATTTATTTTCACACTGTCGTTGGAATTTTGAACGTAAGAATATTCACATTCTCCTGACCTTTTGGTCTTGAGTTTTTTCTTTAGATTTATCATCTTTTTAGTATACTGGCCACACATAAATTTTCAATGAAAGCTAAGACCAATGCCAGTATGAAAAATGCCCTGGATTTTATTGTAGCTTGAAACGGCTGTTTTTTTCCATCTGTTCAAAAAAGAAGAACTTCGGCTATTGCATAGCCTTTATGATGTAGTTGATGCACAATTAGTCAATCGAGGGCTATTCGATCCATTACCATCTAAAACACCATTTGCAAGACTCTTCTTGTAGTAACATCGGGCTCAGAAGATATCCGACGTATGTAAATAATTCATAAAATGCACATAAATCTGCGAAGAAGTGGATAATAAAATGTAAATGAGGACTTAATTCCAATTGTTGGATCTCGATTCAAGTTGGAAAAGTCTCTAATCCGTAATGAACCCAACAACTATTATCGAGTATCCACTCCTATGGCATCAATCGATTTAGTATAGCTGGTAACCGTATATTTTTGCTTTTATCTCAAGGTGAAAACATTGATCTCAACCTTGAATGCTATGTATCTTTCAGAGTGATATTGCTCAAAGCACCTCTCCCCGGGAAATTGGAAGATTATTCACTATGTTGCTACCATCAGAAAAGAAGAAGAGTAAAAAAGAAGTTTCGTTCTGGGTTACTGGGTAAGCTGAAACTTTTTTACATCTTGTTTTTGCTCAGCTACAGTAAAATCTAGTAAACTAAAATGACCCTAGTATAACTCTAATAAAAAGTAGAGTCTTGTAACGCAAGTACATATCGATTTTACATAGTTTGATACTCTATATATCAAGAACAACGTTGGCAATTTAAGATTAGGATACTAGGTTAGATATCCTCTAGAGCCATTTTTTTCGGTTGTGTCTACATGTTTCTAAAATTTTGGTTCAGTACTCAAGTATTTACGAAACATTTCATTTATCAAACATTAATTTACAAAAAATCTAATTAACTCAGTTTCTTTATTTTTTCAGATGCCCCTCGTCTTCATTTGTGATTTTTGTGGAAGAGTAATCGCTGGAATTATACTAGGCAGAACGTGATTTCTTGTCCCTCCGAATACATTTTGAAAATACCTTTTTTGGTATTTTCGTTGGAAAAACAACGGAATTCTCTCTCCAAGATTTCGAAAAACACAATTACCTCATATTTTCCTGAATTTGTCGTCACTCCATAGCTTCATAACGAATCGACAATGCATGCATATAAAATTGAAAAAAAAAATTAGATTCTTAATAATTTGTGGATAATCTCACAGCTCTTGAGTTATCGTAAAGTAAGTAAAATAGTATATTTAAGCTGTTTTTAGTTTTAAAATGTTTGTTAAAGACCTCGAATACTCCTTTACTAGCTCAACCATGCCCCACCAGGAGGGGTAGGGGGACCTAAGATACTGTCCATCTGTTCTTGGCTAGTTAATCCTATTTATGTATTTGTTTTTATTCGCAGGCGCTTATTAAAGAGACAGTGTCGTACTCTGGCATTTGTTTGCTACGAAGATGGGACCCCAGAAGATATTGTCGAGGCTGGACTCAAATTAGCATTTGCTATGTAAAATCTCCGACTCATTTATGGAATCTCGTAAGCTGTTTTCTTAGTTTCTTTTGTATTCTTTTTTATTTCTATAAGAATAAATGTTAACTCGGATTGATTATTTAATTTTTTTTTATCTTTATGTTTTGAATACGAATATAGGGACGACTCTACATTTGTCTTTATCGAGCTCTGTTCCTGAGTTATTTGTTAATTTATCCTTCCAGAAATGTCTGTGTGGCTTGTAAAGACGGAAGACACTTTCAAACGTCTAAATGTATTCTTCAAATGTACTCGTAGGCTACACATTCTGACACTCTTATGATGTCCCTCTGCTCCACTGGCGCTGAAAAAAAAAAAATATCAGAATTTCTAGCTTTATTTCAAAATTTTTGAAAATGTGTTTTCGCATTTTACTTTTACTGTTAGGATAGACATAAATAGTATTTATTCTTCTTGATTAACCTTTGAATTTTAGTGAAAATATTTTCACTTGGCAGTTTTTTTTAAGCTTGCTTTTTGATTCTCACTTACTAAGGTGACTGGGAGGGGTAGCAATCAAAAGGGGTTTTAAGCATCCGGTTAAGGATTTGCGGGCTATGGAGATTTCGATGGCACACTGTATATGCTTCCAAGGCTATCCACTCCAAAGATGGCACAAAACTCACATTTTTGGTTCCATATGCTATCTGAAGATGGTGTCTTCTAGGCAAATTTATGTTAAGCATATAGGTGCAAACTTTAGCTTTCAAATTAGCTCTTAAACATTTTTTTTTACGAAGTTTCGGTGCTTCGCTAGTACACGAGAAATAAAAAGAATTAGAGTCAATGAACTAGCGTTGCCTCTAGTAAAGAGCCGTAAGGCTTCAATTTGTTATTTTGCCCCCAGAGCCCAATGGCCCATAAGTTGTAGAAACTTTGAAGGGGGCTCATTCAGTTGGAACTTGAAAGTTCTAGTGCCGTTTTGATGAATCAAAAGGAATTTGATGGCACCGATTCCCCTCCTACGCCCTTTCTAGCTGCCCTCTCCTCAAAGACATCTGATCTAAATTTGGAGATGTCTATTTTGTTCGAAATAATCTAGTCAAATAACTGCTTCCAGAGATGGCACCCCCCCCAGTACCTGGGGCAAGGGTTTTAAGCTATGAAAGCAATCCATTGTTTACAGATGGGAAAAAGCTACCCATTGCTATTGGGAAAGAGGTTCATGTTTGATCCAGGGTTACTACGAATGTGACTACTTTTGACTGCAAATGCGACTACTTGTGACTGCGAATGCTTGCACCTGCAACAACAACTGCTTGTGACACTAACTGCTTTTGCCTGCGACTACGACTACTTGAAACGAATACTTATGACTGCGAATTCTTGTGACTGCGACTAATTGTGAGCGATACTACTTGTATCTGCGACTACTTGCGACTGTGACTGCTTGCACCTGCACAACTGTTTGTGACTGTAACTATTCATAGTAACTGCGACAACTTGCCACTGCAACTACTTACGACTATGATTTCTTACGACTGTAACTACATGTAACTGCTACTCCTTGTAATTACGACTATTTGTGAATGCACCTGTAATTTCTTTTACTGTGACTGCGACTGAAAGTACTTGCGACTGCAACTACTTGCACATGTGACTACTTGCCGCTGTGACTAATTTAAACTGCGACTACTTGCGACCGCAACTACTTGTGACTGCAAAGAAGATACTTACAACTGCTAACGACTGCGACTGTGATTACACGTGACTGCTTCTGTGATTTCGACTATTTGCGGCAACATTAAAACTTAAAATGAACAGAAAATATTACGTATATAAGGGATTCGCTCCCTTGTCAACGCCTCACTCTTTACGCAAAAGTTTTTTAGTACTTTGAAAAGAGCTATTTATTCTAATTAAACAGCCTTTGTGATTCAGGGTTATTCTCAAAGAGTTTAAACAAAATTCGAACTTAAGCGTAGGAAGCGATGTTTTGACGAGGGGACGAACCCTGTAGCTCCTTACTTTCAGTTGAAAAAACCCATTTTTTATTTAATTGAAAACAGAAGCGAGCTGAATATTTGCCGACGTGAAGACAATTTTCGTTGGATGACATGAAATCGGCCATGTGAAGCAGAGCTTAGCTCGTGTTTGGAACCTAGCTTATAAGACCGGCCGGAATGTCTAATTAGTGTCCAATTACCCTTCCTCCTTACCCAAAAAGATAGTTAAAAAAGCGCCAATTAAGAGAAACTTTGCTGAATAATTCCTGCAACAACCATTCTATTGTGAATTTTGTTTCAACGCGAGTTTGTTTAGACAGCAATTAATTACCGTTAATTTTGATCATCAAAGATATTCATGGATGACTTCACAGATATTAACTATTGAATTTCCTTTGCTATTCTTAGTGTGAAACTACTTGGATTGAGTCTTGATAGAGAACTTATAAATCTTTGGTATGTTTGTTTTATTTTTCTAGTTTTGAAGCTTATTGCTAAGTAATAAAATATTTGAGCAAGAAGTCGGGTATTGTGAATAATGTCCCATATCTTTCGGTACTAAAATGTATCAAAATCCTTTACCTACGCTTATGAAACTGTCCCATATTAAGAGTAACCCGATTTCAGAAAGTCGTGATTTAGACCTGAACCCAAACTTTTCAACTAAGGGAAATGCGCTTAATTCCATGTGAAAAACCTTGCTTTTCAGTTATGTCCTTAAAGTACCAGAAAACGAGACAAAAAGTTAGCAAAAAGACAAAACAAAACGAAAGTAATTTTCAGCCATAATATATATATATATATATATATATATATATATATATATATATATATATATATATATATATATATATATGTATATATATATATATATCTGTTTAGAGATTGAGGAGGTCTTTACCGAAGTATGTGCTTTGCCTTTTTGTTTTATTTATTGGGTGAAAAATATTCTCGTTTGATTATTTTCAGAAAAAATTTGCTGAAAACAATTTTGCTGAATAGTAACTGAAACTCTGAAAAAAAAAGAATGGAACTTTATAACAGCTGATCAAACAGTTCGTGGTAAAGAACTATAAGTAAGGAGCGACTTGATCAAATAGAAACCGAAATTCGAAAAAAGAAAAAATGGTTTTTCATATTGATTCTAAACAAATAAAATTCATTAAGTTTAGAATTATCCATCAAAAGTTATGAAACTGAGAAAATTTACCTGATTTTTGAAAAATGGGGAAAACACCCCCAAAATGTCAAGGAATCTTAATGAAAATCACACCGTCAGATTAAGCCCTATTGCTAAACCCTACTGTAGAGGATTCAAGCTCCTACAGAAACATGGATGTTCGTTCTTTTTTTACTTTGCCTTTGGCTGCTCAATTTTGAATTGTGAGGATTTCTTAAGGGTAATTGTATGTGGGGAGAATTTTCTCCAGGGTCAACCTTATGGAGCCAATTGCCGGTGGGGAAAATATTCTGGGGGATTGTCCTAGGGAGAATGTTCAGAGGAGGGGAGGGAAATTTTTCATAAGGGGAACTTTCCTTGGGGAATTCTATGGGGAGGCATTGTCCGTGGAAAGGGGAATTTTCTTGGAAAAATAAGCCTAGAACCGATTTCTTAGTGTTTATAGAGAAACTTCAGCTTCAGGTCTATAAAAATACAGATTAATAATGTAAATTATCCAATTCCTTTTTAAATTTTCTGCTTTTTAAGGAGGGTCCAGACGTTCTAGTAAAAGGAGCGGTCCTCTTTTTCTTTTCCTTTTCTTTTTTTTAATGATATGTAGCTAGATGAATAAAATATTTAATGCTTTAATGCCACAAGGGCCATAAGTACAAAAAAGGACAAAAAAAAAGAAACAACTCGAACACATTCACAATTATTTCCGGCACTCCATTTCCTATTCCTTACAAAAATTGTTCTCTGTTTGTCATTCCTAATTTAATATATTTTACTATACATATATATATATATACATATATATATATATATATATATATATATATATATATATATATATATATATATATATATATATATATATATATATATATATATCCCTGAATCTTTTGATCTCATCACTGAAACAAACCACTTGCTACTTTAAAAAAAGAACTATTTCCTTCGTGTCATCGGGGACAAAGGACCATACACTGAAGCGTATCCTGGTATTCTTATCTAAACATGGGGTATCTGTAGAGCCGTTCCTAGGGTCGGTGTTCCTAGGGCAATTAATTATAGTGTTCCCCCTCCCGACTCAAATATAAGCAAAAAAAGCCAAATGAAAGAGGAAAAAGGATCAAAGTGAGTAATTCCCTAGATACGACGCCCCAAAGCCACAAGGCTCAGGGCAATTGCTGCAGCTGCCCATTCCCCCTAGGAATGGCTCTGGGCATCAGTGACGACTATCCATCATCCTTAATTACTTGGTATTTGCAACAGGGACGCGCGTTTCCTGCTTCACCTGACATCTGAAATTCAGATTCGTGGGATTTTTTTTTTCAAACGCAAGAGCCCCAGGCTCAAGTTTGCTGAGC